>NW_019263393.1:9096-12707 GCF_002742605.1 Olea europaea var. sylvestris
ATCAACCTTTGGTCTCCAGTCAAACTCTTCCCGATAGAGATTTTGATAGAATCTCACCATCTGATTCCCAATATCTTACGCATCCTCATAAGTAATCCCATCTACCTCCAATATGGTGATAGAGTTGTTGCGCCCGTTAGAATTAGCGACTTTATGGAAGAATTTGGTGCATTTGTCCCCCTCTTTCAACCATGTAACCCTAGATTTCTGACGCCAGGCAATCTCCATCAGTCTCTCCAGCTCTCCCCTTAGTACTCCACGTCTGTCCCTATCCTCCTCATCCAATCCTAGACCCTCCTCGCCCCTATCTAATTCTTCAATTTCTTGGACACATTGATATTTACGCTAATTAACATCACCCACCACCTCCCCATTCCACCTCTTGAGATCCCTCTTCAATGCTTTTAATTTTTTATCCAACACATAACTGGGAGACCCAACGAATTCATAAGATGTCCACCAATCCCTAACTCAATCCCTAAAGCTTAAGCCACATCTTCTCAAATCTAAAAGGCCTTCTTCCACTACGCCTCATATCCCCCGATAACAAAATAGGAAAATGATCAGAATACACCCTCCCCAATCTCCTCTGAGTGACCTCTGGATATTTGGCCTCCCACTCCCCACTAATCAAGAAGCAATCTATTCGAGATAACACAGGTTGATCCCGATTAGATGACCATGTAAAGTCTCCTCCAATCAAAGGCATGTCAATCAACATATTTTCACTTATAAAATCTGAAAAATCCTCCATTGCCCCTGTTAGTCTCCCATCGCTAGACCTCTCTGTAGGAAACCGAACCACATTAAAATCACTCCCAATGCACGTTGGTATGTTCCACCAAGCCATCATCCCGACCAACTCCTCCCACAATCCGCTTTACTTTCATCAACATTAGGACCGTAAACTCCTGTAAACATCCAACGGAATCCATCCCCTTTATTTCTAAACGAAAGCGATAAAGAGAATAGTCATTCACTGACCTCCTCCATTTCAAGAACTCTAGTGTCCCACATGACTAACACACCTCCAGAAGCCCCTGATGATCCCATATATTAATACCCGACATCTTGTCCCCCCCCCATAAACTCCTAATGACCGCCCTCGAGATGAACTCCAACTTCGTTTCTTTTAAGCAAACAAGGTCTGCCCTCCATCCTCTTAGCAAATTTCGTATACCTATCATTTTCCCCACTTCATTGAGCCCCCTCACGTTCCAGCTGATTATTTTTGGGATCATCTAGACGCTCTGTCATCCCTCCCAAGCAATCATTTCTTTGACTCAACACCCTTGGCATCGTAATTTACTGACCACTCAAGCCGCTTAAGTTCACAATCTCCCTTTCTTCTCAATTTAGCCCCTTATATATTCATCCCCTGTCCCCTGCTGCCTTCCAATTCCTCAAATAATTGCAGAAGTCTACTTTCATATCCATCGCATGACACACCAACCATCTTACTGAAATCCTGAATTTTTTTAAGGACCTAATTCGAAGGTGGGGATTCATCGTCGATCGCATTTGCTTTCGTTGTTTCCTCTGCTAGGTGAAACTCCAAGGGATCACATGAATATCCCTCTACTTCCTCCACTAGCTCGATATCTGTATCTATGCCTCCTTGCTTAGCACCATCCACCCACGACACCACAGCTTTGTCGGTCTCTATTTCCTTTTCTTTTAGGGGCTTAAAATGCCTTCTATTATATGCGTTCCCTACCATGGCTCTCGAACCTGTAGCCTTGTTCTCTTTCAGTACTGTAGAGATAAATCCCTCTGCCAAAACATGTCCCATCCCTTACTCAACTGGTATTGGTCCATTAGCCGGCCATGTCATGCCCATCATTCCAAGTTTATCCGACTCCAAACTCACCATCTTCAACTTCCCTCCCTTAGACCAAGGTCTCGCCTCCTCATCTATTTCAGATCCCGAGTTGTCATCCTCTATATCTTTAGTAAGGCCTGCTTTTGCTGATGGCTTCTTAGTTGTCAAGAGTTCTTCATCCACGGCCATCCCACACTTGTGACAAAGCATCTTGGGACCCGCTACAAATCCACATCCACATCCTACGAGCCGAAGTAGTTCATCCAACTCCCCTTTCAATGATTGGACACGAGCCTTTATTTCGGCGGTATTCACTAAACCATCGATTGAAACTTCTGTGTATGCTGCCTTGGACTTAGGCCTCATACAATTACCTTCATCTTCACTCACAATAGCAACCTTTTCCTGTCTCCTTAGAACCCTTCGATCACTGATCTGCGGGACCTGTGTGGTCGCCGTTACTTCGGCATAGGTCATCCCTTGTCGATTTCGAGCATTCACCGTTCGACGTTTAGCCTTATCTCCAGCAACAAATGAATCAACTACCGCCTGAAATACCCGAGAGATCGATGCCCATCCTTCTCCATTCGTGCCTTCCGGCACCATCACAACTCCCTTCCGACGCCTATCCCCATACTGTGCTATCGTCAAGTACCTTCCACGACTGTTCGCACAACGTTGTGCCAAGAAAGCTCTTGATGACTCATTGAACTTCGAGACGAGTCTTCCAACCTACTAGTCACCCTCAACTTGTCTACCATCTTCACCATCCAAAGTGCGCCGAATCTTCCCATGCATATTGCATTAGATAACTTCGAGCCCCACTCAATCATCCTAACATCACCGTAATTGTTAACAGAAACTGCAAACTCCTTCGCCTCCACTCGAAAACGATAGTTGAATACCATGCCGTCTCCATCCATTAACTTTCTCACCCAATTGTGTATAAATGGCACATTTGACGATGGAATAGGCATCGTGGGTAGTCTGGGAGCATTCTGCAGAATTTCCACATTTTCCGATGGTAGCGCGTGGGGGACACGTGCCGGCAGATGCGCCATTCCGGCAGCGCGTGCATCTCGCCGCCATGCATCTCTGACCAGAATCGCCACAGCCCTTCGGTCAAGCGCATTTGCCTGGGAAAGGGCTGGAACCGGCCGAATCTGAGATAGGGCAGTGATACTTCCACCAGTTTCGCCGTCTCCCATGGCCCCCGTACCATCCCAGGTAGTCTCGTCGCCGGTCCGATCGACTGTTAGAGCAGCGGTGCTAGGGTTACCACCTAGGGCCGCCGCCTGAGTGTGCGGCTTTATTATTGGCGTGAGGCCGATCTCCGGGGGTTTGCCAGGCGATGCGATTCCATCGCCAGCGTTGTCCAGGGTCGGTGGTGACTGGATGGTGGTTTGGTGGGTATGGGATTGGGGGTGGGATTTGGATATTAGGGGAGGTTCCATTGACGGGGAAAAACAATGTCTACTGTTAGGATACAATTGCTTAAAATAAAGGTGTCTAAAACCCATGCAAAAGGCATGTGAAGATCAAGAATGGGTGTTAGCAAAACATATTTAACTTTTTCAGAAGGATTTAATAAGAAAAAAAGAAAAATTGTTCTCATACCAACTGATGCAGAATGGTAAGGGAAAAAAGAGAAGGGTGGAGAGGAGGAATGGGACAATAGGTTATATACACACAGAACCACCAGCCCGAAAAAAAAAGGGAAAGAAAGAAAGAAATTTTCACCAATAGCACCGTGAGGAAATGGTGAAAAGAACCCCCATCGGGAAGTGAA
>NW_019263393.1:14139-16121 GCF_002742605.1 Olea europaea var. sylvestris
AAAAAAAAAGGGAAAGAAAGAAAGAAATTTTCACCAATAGCACCGTGAGGAAATGGTGAAAAGAACCCCCATCGGGAAGTGAAATACGACAGGAAACCAAAAACTCCCAAGAAGTGGAAGGAGCCAGGTCTCTGATTGTGTGCCTATAGAAGAATGAGCCAGCGACTCATAGGCAGTGCCTTGGTTAAGGGAACTGCCTTGAAATTTTAGTAGTTTTAAATAAGAACCGTCTATCAAAGAATTACACAAAAGGAACTTACACGAGAGCATTAACTCTAGGGCATTGGAGAAACTATGATTTCTGAACCGAGTCCAATGACCAGTTCCACTGTCTATTAGCGGTAATAAACAGAACCATTCAAGACTTCATAGAAATTTTAGAGTTGGTTTTTCTGGAGTACCAGCATGTAATTTTAAATCAAGATTGAAGGGGAAAAAAGACCAGATTGTGAAGGTTACAGCTCTAGAAAATAAAAGTTGAGACAAACCTTATAGGGATCAGCCAGCGGATGATGAACAGGAATCTCCAACACGGTTGACAAGCCATCGTTTTCTTTCTGCTCAGCCTCAGCATATTGTTCCTCAGGCTTATATGGCACCCCATCAAGTAGTTCTTTCTGAAAATTTCTCTCCTCATCCACAAGAGCATTCTACGTTAGAAGAAAAGACATAATTGTAGCTTGTGCATACTAATAAAAAGTAACAACATCATAGGACATGAAAGAAAATGGATATTGGACATCTTACACTAACCTTTTCCTTATCTTCAATCTGATTCTGAACTGTATAATCTACTTGTTCTTCATCGTCTAATTCCCCAAAAATATCACGGATTACAGCTGCTATATGTGAAATTTGATCATCATCTTTTCTATCACCTGATGATCTACTGCGAGGGGAAAAGAAATGACTATAATAAGGATCAGAGGATCTGTTTCGAATTAAATTGAAATCAGATTTGAAACAATGGTATGCAGGAAATCAGACTTAATATCTCCCAATAAATTTTCACTTTTTCTGAGGGCAGACTTTTCAATAGGGTTCTCTTACTCATTGAAACCCCGAGCAGACAACAAATAAAGAAGAATGAAATTATTTGTAGGAGATTTAATACACTAATCGATTACCTTCCTTCATTTTCTCTTTCATTGCCAGAACAAACTTCCAGAGAACTTGGATTTTTGAACTTATTCTCTTTACGACTATGATTGATATTCTTGGGCTCACCATCCCATTCCAATCCTGCCTCTCTCTGACCTCTTCTGCCCATGCCTTTGGACTGGGTCCGTCCATCCTCTTCATTCTGAAAGGAAAATGGTCATACTAATGATAAGTTCAAGATAGAAATGAGAATACACGTATGATTCAACTTTATAAACCATGTCATATAAAAGGAAGACGAAAGAGATACATTTTCTGAATCCTATGGTCATTAGTAAATTAATAGCAATTGCGCTAGAGCTCAATACATCTGCAAAAATGCTTCCTGAAGCAATAAATTCCAACAATGCAGCCCAACTACCCATTTCAACGATCAAGCTCCTATTTCAACAAGAGGATTTTCCTAGTTTATTACAATTTACTAACCTTTAGATAAATAGAATTCAAGAAACGAAGAGCCACTAATCACAGATAATTTATGTTAAACCTTCCTGACCAGACAGGCTCCTCTATGTGATCCTTCATCATAATGCACAGATCCAGTTAAGTTGTTATTTAATCTAGTTGACAGCCATGGTATCATGATTCATTTATGCAAAGTTTCTGGAAAGGGAAAAAATTATTCCTCCTAATAAGTCAAATTCTCTCAATCATAATAGCGTCCCTTTCACTCATAAACTTCCTCACAGTGACTGCAATCACAGGCTAAAACGACAAGCAAGTAAATTTCACTGTGTATACAATAAAAACTAACAAGAATGGTGATATCCAAGTCAAGTAATCCATCTCAGCTGGAATTCGACAAAATGTTGAACCCCACC
>NW_019263394.1:0-3738 GCF_002742605.1 Olea europaea var. sylvestris
TGCTTCATCAAAATGAGTTATGACACTCAACATGTCGTATAGCTCTCATTCTTAAATCATTAGGCTCTTCCAGCTAAAAAAAAAATCAATTTTCACCTCTAGCAAAATTACGGGAAAATATATGAGTTGATAGCTCAGTGAGTGGAGAAGTTCAAAAATAATTATACTTTTTCATTTTTACATATTTATCGAAAATCGAGTTCATATCATTGATAACTCGCAAGATAACATCTTATAATTATAGTCAAAATGTGAGACATTCATGTAGGGCGGTAAAATATCATCTCAAGTCATGATATAAATATAAATTGTTAATCATGTTATAATCTCATCACATCAAATGTACTGAAAAATTCACCAAAAATGTACCCTCTGACTAAAATCTGTAATCCGCCCCTCGGGTTAAGAACTTTCGCCACGGGCCTTTGGCCCCTTCGTGAACGAAAGCGGGTCTCAAGACCTCTAATAATCAATTCTAGAACACGGCCAATGCCCCTCAGTGAACTATATAAATACGGTCACGACCCCTTCATCCTCGGTCGACCCTCGGTGTAGTATAGAACACGGCCAAGGCCCCTCTGTGAACTAGAAGAAGTACGTAATCACTGATACTTTCCTAGTCGATCTCAATATCATGTCTCACATACCAAACAAATCTTAATATCATATGTCTCATATACCAAGTCACAAATGTACAATAAATAATCATTGAAATTTCACATTTATCATAATAAAAGAGATTTTCATGATAATCATGTAATTTGAACACATAACTGCATATAATTGTACATACTTTAACAATATACTTAATTTATAAATGCTTTAAAAATATTTATATTTTTCCACTCATAGTACTACATTCGCAAAATCAACCCGATTGGTAAGCTGTTCTAATGTCAGTATCGTCGCTTAAAATATGATATAATTTTTAAATAAACAATTAATTATTTTAAATAATTTCAATAATTAAATAGGCGATATCCAAACTTAATCATTTCACGTTTAAGCGATTTTTAAAGTCTCTTTAATCACTAAAATTAGTTTTTCTTTCATCTTACTTAATTTCATAGTTTATTATACTTAATCCCTTCAATAAAATTGAATTTAATCTAACAACTATAAAATCAAATATAACTTGACAATAAGTAACTTTTTACTTACCTTTCAAAATTGAGGAATTCAAGCCTAATAGTGTAGACCTTACTTATTTTCTAACAACTTGGCAAAAATTTTCTATTTTTTCGTCTTTCTTCTTCCTCTCTCTTTTTTTTCCCTTTTTTTCTTTCTCTTTTTCTTCCTTTCTCTCGGATTCTTCCCTGTCGTCTCCAATTCTTCTATACATATGCATGCAAATGAAGAGTCAAGGCAATGGGATTAAAATTTGGACATTTGGACTCCACTAACTTATTTTTGCAAAGGAAGTCCTTATTCTTCAATTTAATATAACATCTAGTCTTTTACTTCCAATAATATATAAGTAGATCTCTAAAATTAAGTTTTATCCATTTTAAACCTTTAACTATTTTTCATAATAAATTAAACCCCAATAAAATAATTTATTTCATTTAAATCCCTATTTGACATTAACTTAGACCAATTGAATTTTGGACTTTGACTAAATAATTTTCTTGACTTTGACTATGAGTGAGTGGGTTATAACATAATCCGCTACTATAATTTAAATATTTAAATTATTTAGACTTTTTCCCAACAATCTCTAATAATACAAGTCATCCACAGAAGTCTTATTTATCACTAAAATCCCAGTTTCAGTGAGTATTTCTGAGAAGAAATTCAGTATCACACCCATTGTTCCGATAAATAACTAGAGAGTTAAATTTGGGACACAAACACTCCATAAATGCCGAAATTCTATTTTATTAACTCTTCATTCATTAAGGACAAAACTAATTCATTTATTAAGTTTGCTTCTAGATTCCTGTGTCTCTTTGATGTATATGCTGCATTAATATCCTTTTTTCTTTATTAATAAAACAGAGAACAGAGCAATGTGCAATCAACACCAAAATTTATATTCTTGATATTGATTCATATATTATGAGTATAGAAAATAAAAGGCCTAAAAGTGATGATCTAAATAATACATATATCTGGCATTGTAGACTTGGTCATATCAACGAGAAATGTATTTTCAAGTAAAATGAAGATAGATACTTAGGGTCAATTAATTTTGAATCATTTGACAAATGCGAATCGTGCCTATTAGGCAAGATAAACACATTTCATTTTACTAGAAAAGGAGAAAGAGTTGCAAAACTATTGGGCCTAATACATACTGATGTATGTGGACCCATGTCAGTCACCGCTAGAGGTGGTTTATCGTACTTCCTCACATTTACTAATGATCATTCTAGATATGATTATGTATATTTGATGAAGTTCAAGCATGAAACACTTGAGAAGTTCAAGAAATTCAAACTTGAAGTAGAGAAACAAATAGGTAAAAATATTCTCACGCTTAAATCAGATCGAGGTGAAAATTATCTAAAAGGAGAATGTTTAGATTATCTAAAAGATAATGAGATTTTCTCATAGTGGACTCCAACCATATAATAGTGGTGTATCTGAACAGAGGAATCACACATTATTAGATATAGTACAATTAATGATGAGCCTTGCAAACCTCCCAAAATCATTTCGGGGACATGCACTAATTGTTACGTGCTACACACTAAATTGTTTACAATCCAAATCGATCGACAAAATTTCATATGAGTTATGGAAAGGAAAAAGGCCTAACTTATCTGAAGTTTGGAACTGTGACACTTATATGAAGCGTATTGAATTAGATAAGCTTGATACTAAATTCGATAAATACATATTTGTGGGATATCCAAAAGAGACAATTGTATATCAATTCTATAACCCCGTTGAAAAGAAGGTATTAATCTTTAAACATGTCATATTCCTAGAGAAAGAGTTCATTCTAGGAGAGGATAGTGGGAGCAAATTAGATTTTGAAGAAGTTCATGAATCTACAAACACCGTGACCAATTAGATGATTCTGAGTTTGATCCCACACCTACCAAGGGACAGACTCTTGTTCAAGATATAGAGATTCTTGAGGACACTCTGGCTCAGCATAAATCAAGTAAGATCATTCAATCTCCTAGACGGTACGAATTCATGATTACTATTCAAATATTATTAGTCGAGCATGAAGGGCCTACTAATTATGCGTAAGCAAAGCCAAGTGTTGACTCAAAGAGATTTGAAGAGGCCATGGAATTCGAAATGAACTCAATATATGAAAATAAGATTTGGACCTTGGTCAACCTTCTTGATGGGATGAAACCCATATGTTGTAAATGAGTTTATAAGAAAAAGGTTTACATAAATGGAAATGCCTATACATACAAAGTAAGACTAGTAGTAAAAAGTTACATACAAAGATAAGGTATTGACTTTGATGAAACTTTTTGCCTATAGCCATGCTGAAGTCCATTTGAATTTTGCTTGCAATTACTACATACCACGATTATGATATATGGCAAATGGATGTCAAAACAACTTTCCTTAATGGAAACTTGCAAGAAAAAGTATACATGACATGACCCGAAGGTTTTGAATCCAAAGAAGCCAGCAATGTATATAAGTTTAATCAATCCATTTATAGGTTAAAGCATGTCTCTAGGAGTTGGAATCTTCATTTTGATAAAACAATCAAAAAAATTCATTTTATCAAAAATGAAGATGAACCGTGTGTTTACAAGAAAA
>NW_019263394.1:10930-16108 GCF_002742605.1 Olea europaea var. sylvestris
ATGGTTTCTAAATTGTTTATTGTACTTTCATCTCTATAGCATATGGACGTGTGCTTCTATTATATACGTCAACTGGCAAGAAGTGCGAGAGATTTCAAGTTTGTAGCTACCACAACGGACTCGTTGTTCCAGGCCAAGCTAAAGCACATGTATCCTAGTTTCAAGGATGATGCAAATGTTCTTGTCACAGATGATAGACTGATTAACTATATTACCGGTGCGCGAATTCCATTGAGCACTCCATGGGTTGAAGTTGACCTTGTGTTTATCCCACTTCTGCCTACCAACAAAGCACATTGGATGCTTGGAGTGTTGGACATAAAGGCACATACGTTGCGTTTATTGAATTCGTCCAGGAAGACATACAATGATATCAAAGTCCGTACTGGAATTGAACCTTTTGTCAGCATGCTTCCGTATCTTATGAAATCTGTTGGAATATGGAAAAAAGATTCCATGGAGTTGAATGTGGATTTTGATTTCTCTCTTCCCCAACAGAAAAATGGGCAAGTTTTTTTCCCTTCACTAACAGTTAAACATATTATAACTTGCTGGATTTCATAGCTAATATTCTGTTTTTTGTGTTCCTAGACATGATTGTGGCATTTACGTGGTCAAGTACGCGGAGTACATGCTACATGACGATATAGGATCCATGCCAATGAAGTTTGATGCGGGGAGAGCTCGGTTGGATGTAGCTTCACTGTTGTTCAAACATCGTGAAATCGGGAAGACTAGAAAGCCGATGCAGCCTACTAGTGGGGAAAGCATTGTTTTAGAGTGATAGTGCAATTTAGAAGTAACATGTTGTAATAGCAGGAAACATTGTCTCGTGTTTTGGAAATTCGTTTGTAATGACAACGCAGTTATTACTTTTGTCTGTTTATATCAAAAAGTTCATTAATGTTTGGGGACTTTACTACAAGTTTCACTGTATATCATATTTTGCTATATTGACACCGTATCGAGGACAAAGTCTCAAAATTTAATGGTTGCCTGCAGTTATTCGGATTATCACATGTCACCAGTTTCTAGGATTATCTGCAGTTCCAAGGTCATTGGTTTGTGTAATTTGGTCACAGGTCAATTCCCATTGTCACAGGTCACTGCACCCTGGTCACAAGTCACAGGTTACCAGCAATTTTTAGGATTATCACAGGTCACAGGTTACTTGCAATTCCAAAGGTCACTGGTTTGTGTAATTTGGTCACAGGTCAATTCCCATTGTCACAGGTCACTGCACCTTGGTCACAGGTCACAGGTTACCTGCAGTTTTTAGGATTATCACAGGTCACCAGTTTCTAGGATTATCTGCAGTTCCAAAGGTCACTGGTTTGTGTAATTTGGTCACAGGTCAATTCCCATTGTCACAGGTCACTGCACCCTGGTCACAGGTCACAATATATTGTTCACAGGTCATGAAGAATTATTAAAAGTCAATCCAATCTGGTCACAGGTCATTGAAGATTTGTTACAGATCATTTCATACTTTTGTCACAGCTGAACCACTTCCATTTTGCAGAGTCTTTGCAATATGTCACTGGTCATCTTTTGTTGGTCACAATAAATGGTCACAGATCTCTGTATATTAGTCACAACTCATTGACATCTAGTCACAGATGATTTCATATATTCACAGTTGATTGCGCAGGGGTCACAGGTCACTGAATTCTGGTCACAGATCATTTATATTGGTCACAAGTCACTGCATTCTGGTCACAGGTCATTAATAATGATCATAGTTAACGCATACTAGTCACATGTTATTGTAGAATGATCACAGATCATTAATTTGTGTCATCCAATGTTTTGCATCCTACGTTTACAAAAAATCAATGAATGAAAAAAACAATGGAATTATAAAAAATTTATCAATGTGCATTTCCAGTCTTCATCCTCTTCCTCTCTTTATTCTTATTGCTTTGACTCAACGGAACTAAGTTGTTGTATGTTCTACAATTGTGACCACTTTCACCACACCGACCACATTTGACAGTTATGTTTTTCTCGTACGCTGCTTTGAATCTCTTCTCAGTAGGCCTTTCACAACTTTGCTTTTGATTAGGTGCAATTACAACTATGTCATAGACATCATTTGGCACGGTCTATTCAGCTGGATTTCCTACCAGAAAAATGGTTTCTTGGTATGTATTTCTGAACGCTTCACTTGTGTAGTAGTAGGAGCAGTATTCATATGGATCCATCTTCATACTCGCAAACACAGCCAAAGCATGTGGACAAGATAGTTGATCAACTTGAAGCATCCTACATGTGCATGTCCGATTTTCTATATCAACAACGAAGGAGGAACTTTCACCGCTAACTGAGAACATTGCCTGATTAATAGGTGAAACCTACAGATATAGACTCAAGTTATAGGCATAACAAGTCACGTAATTAAAAAGTAGGACACGGATGAAATTACATGTCATGTAGTTCTATATAATATTGCACAAATATTACCGAAACACAACGGTACAGATTACAGCAAAAGTCACAGCACATGTCACAGATCATATCCGGTAAGTTACAGATTATAGATTAGGTCACAGTAATCAAGCTTACCCACAGGTTTCTCATATCTGTACTCATTTCCCTTATCTTCTTCTCATACTTGATTGACAAGGTTGTCAAAGTGCCTTGGGCATCCTCCTTGTGTCTACAGAACCAAGATTATAGAATTTGTCTCAATGACTCCAACAAAGCTAGAATAGGGTAGTTCTTGGCAGACTTTGTAACCGCATTAACCAACTCCACAATATTCGATGTCATTGTAGAATACCGGTTTGAAGGCATGTGGAAACGTGACCATCTCTCAGGTCCAACTTCATCCTACAAAACAAAACCATGGAAATGTGTATCATATAGCGTACAGTACCATGTTAAACGTATTTATGTGAATATCATCATAGGACAACATATAGTATAGTACCAGATAACCCCTTATCTTCTGATTAATCGAGTCGAGTTGTTGCATGTAATATTCATATTCCAATAGTGTGTAGGCATGAACAGCTGCATTGAATGCTTGTGTTATGTTTTGTCCTGATCTCCCGTACTGTGATTTTAGATTTTGTAGTAGATGGTAAGAACATATCCCGTGACATGCTCCCAGATACACATTTTCAATCGCCTTTTTGATGCTGTTGTGACGATCCGACACGAAGCACAAACTGTCTCTATCCCCATATACTTTTCTCAACTGTCTAAAAAACCATGTCCAGGAGCTGTCATTCTCGTTATCCCCAATCCCGAAAGCAAGTACATAAATGCTGTTATTTGCATCTTGTGTACATGCCGTGAATAAGGTGCCACCATAATGTCCATTTAGATAGGTGCCATCAACCACAACAACTGGCCTACAATGTTTCCATCCCCGTATAGATGCACCTAGTGCCATGAAGCAATATTTAAACCTATTGTGACCATCAATTTCTAGACATGTGACTGATCCAGGATTTGTTTGTTGTAGCACAAAAAAAAAAGGCTGGTATCTTATTGAATGAATCAGTTGGATCACCCCTAAGCACTTTCAGAGTTTCCTCTTGAGATCGCCAAGCTTGGACATAATTCAAAGATACTTCGTATGTATGCAGCATGTCGTTGCATATATCATTCGGTGTGTATATTGTGCGCGATGATGTGTACTTATACTTAATGCAAGTTGACACAACCGTCTTTGTTACTTGCCTATGAGTACTGAGTACGATGTTTGAAGCACATATGTGACCTTCTGCAATGTGTCTGATTTTAAACATATCTGTTTTGGCTAGCTTTGATGCTCTACATATCCAATTACACTCATCACGTGAATATTTTACAAGATAGTCTTTCTTCTCGGACCGAACAACCACGTACTCAAACATGTTTTGGATTGCATAAAACGACAAGCTCAATTTCATTATCTCCTTGTTACGGAAGACTCTTCCTTCCTCTACCTCCCTAGCATCTGCCACCGCCACAACTGTGAGCTCATGCTCAAGATTGTCACTAGATGGATCCATTATTGCTCCACATATGTCTGATGACATATCTGTCAATGAAAACCTATGTTCGTTCGATTGAACATCAACTGATAGCGCAATAGGCTGTTTTTCGATATCCGCAGTTGTCACCTCGATGTGAATTGGATATTTCGCAGGGTCATGACTCATATCCTTTAAAACCATGTAAGACAAGACGTTCTCATCACTTTTGATTGCTACTGGAGGCAGATCACTGTTCAAGACATACTTCATTGTCACAGCAACTTTTGCAGGGTCAAAGCTAAACTCTTTCATAACTGTGTCGACAAGCCTCAAATACCCGCAACTACGATCAATTAAAACCAGTGACACTTGTGATCCATTCAACAGACACACGTGAATTAACCCAATTTTCTGCAAAATTAGCAAATACATGATCAGCCTAACATCCAAATATATGTTAAATCTAATTGCAAATGGGTCAAAATTAAATTAATGGTCAAATGTCACAATAAACATATATCGAATCTCAAGTATCATTGTCACGTATTGAAAACATGCAGGTCACATAGTTTTATTTCCCAGATTTTTTTTACGATAGGTCACAGATCATTGCATAGGTCACATGTGACATTTAAGTCTTTTATATTGGTCACAGTTAATTGCATGTCGGTCACAATTCTGTTAAATGATCACAGATCAAAGCAAACGCATGTAGTACCTTGAATGTCATGGTCACACATTGAATACATGCAGGTCACATGTATTCAATGTGTTACAATTACATGCAATAATCGGTCACAGTAACTAAGTATAGGTCTGTCGCATATGATTAGATTCGAACAAGAGCATCACTATCATAATACACAGATTCAAACATTTCACACATTTCGAGACACAAATACCCATACATACTGAATGCATGAGGTTATATCTTGCATCAAGGTTCACATGTTTTCCATAATGGTCACAACAGTTTCGAACGGCAATGTCCATTATTCATGATCAAAGTCCTGGCAAAAATCATATTTCTTATCAATCGAAGCTTGTCTAGCGTGAAAAAACGACAAATTATAATGAATAAATCACAATTACACACCTGATCAATTTAATTACACGCCCGAATAATATTTTCAGTGACTGTTCGAGCCGATCTCATACGACCCGCGACTGCAATTTGTGACCAGAATTCGATTTCACCGTCAATTCCGCA
>NW_019263395.1:0-1963 GCF_002742605.1 Olea europaea var. sylvestris
TCGGGATCACGTGATTTTAACCAAATTCCTTCGTCTAGGTCCACGAATAATTAATTTCCGTATTAATTATGTCAGATTGAAGATGTGTTGGACAGAAAATTAACAACGTAAAACCGCACCAAGGGCAATTTCATCATTTGTCGCGATGGTGTCGGAATGGGCCGAAATTTGGCAGGTCGATTGGAAACGGCCCGAGAAATTGGTCTCTGGGCACATACTCGGGATCATGGGATTCTAGCCAAATTCCTTCGTTTAGGCCTCCGAATAATTAATTTCCGTAAAAAGTATGTCTGGATGAAGAAGTGCTGGACAGAAAATTAACAAAGAAAAACCGCACCAGGTGCAATTTCGTCATTTGTTGCGACGATGTCGGAATAGGCCCTAATTTGGAATGTTGATTGGAAACGGCCCAAGAAATTGGACTCGGGCCACAAACTCGGGATCATGGGATTTTAGCCAAATTCCTTCGTTTAGGCCTCCGAATAATTAATTTTCGTATTAATTATGTCAGGTTGAAGATGTGTTGGACAGAAAATTAACAACATAAAATCGCACCAGGGGCAATTTCGTCATTTGTCGCGACGGTGTCGGAATGGTCTGAAATTTGGCAGGAGGATTGGAAACGGCCCGAGAAATTGGACTCAGGGCACAGACCCGAGATCACGGGATTTTAGCCAAATTCCTTCGTTTAGGCGTCTGAATAATTAATTTTCTTATTAATTATGTCAAGTTGAAGATGTGTTGGACAGAAAATTAACAACGTAAAACAGCACCTGGGGCAATTTCGTCATTTGTGGCCACGGTGTCGGAATGGGCTGAAATTTCGTAGGTTGATTGGAAACGGCCCCAAAAATTGGAGTCAGGTTAAAGACCCGAGATATCAGGATTTTAGCCAAATTCCTTCGTTTAGGCCTCCGAATAATTAATTTCCATATTAATTATGTCAGGTTGAAGAATTGTTGGATAGAAAATTAACAAAGAAAACCCGCACCAGGGGCAATTTCGTCATTGTCGCGACGGTGTCGGAATGAGCCAAATTTGGCAGGTTTATTGGAAACGGCCCGAGTAATTGGACTCGGGGCACATATCCGAGATCACGGAATTTTAGCGAAATTCCTTCGCTTAGGTCTCCGAATAATTAATTTTCGTATTAATTATGTCAGGTTGAAGATGTACTGGACAAAAAGTTAACAACGCATAACCGCACCAGGAGTAATTTCGTCATTTGTCGCGACGGCGTCGGAATGGGCCGAAATTTGATAGGTTGATTGGAAACGGCCCCAGAAATTGTACTCGAGGCACAGACCCGGCATCTAGGGATTTTAGCCAAATTCCTTCGTTTAGGCCTCCGAATAATTAATTTCCGTATTAATTATGTCAGGTTGAAGAAGTGTTGGACAGAAAATTAACAAAGAAAAACCGAACCAGGCGCAATTTTGTCATTTTTTGTGATGGTGTCGGTACGGGCCAAAATTTGGCAGGTGGATCGAAAACGGCCCGAGAAATAAGACTCGGGGCACGCACCCGGGATCACAGGATTTTAACCAAATTCCTTCGTTTAAGCCTCCGAATAATTAATTTCCGTATTAATTATGTTAAGTTGAAGATGTGTTGGACAAAAAATTAAAAACGTAAAACCGCACCAGAGGCAATTTCGTCATTTGTCGCGACGTTGTCGGAATAGGCCGAAATTTCGCAGCTTAATTGGAAACGGCCACAGAAATTGGACTCAGGGCATATACTCGAGATCTCAGGATTTTAGCCAAATTCCTTTGTTTAGGCCTCTGAATAATTAATTTTCGCATTAATTATGTTAGGTTGAAGAAGTGTTGGACAGAAAATTAAGAAAAGAAAAACCGCACCAAAGGAAATTTCGTCATTTGTCGCGACGGTGTCAGATTGGGCCAAAATTTGGCAGGTTGATTAGAAACAGCCCGAGAAATTGGACTCTGGGCACGGACCC
>NW_019263395.1:2230-7307 GCF_002742605.1 Olea europaea var. sylvestris
AGAGTCGGTACATACCTGGGATCACGGGATTTTAGCCAAATTCCTTCGTTTTGGCCTCTGAATTTTTAATTTCCGTATTAATTATGTCAGGATGAAGATGTGTTGGATAGAAAATTAACAACGCAAAACCGCACCAGGGGAAATTTTGTCATTTGTCGCGACGGTGTCGGAATGGGCTGAAATTTGGCAGGTTGATTGGAAACGGCCCGAGAAATTGGACTCGAGGCACATACCCGGGATCACAGGAATTTAGCCAAATTCCTTCGTTTAGGTCTCCGAATAATTAATTTTCGTATTAATTATATCAGGTTGAAGATGTGTTGGACAGAAAATTAACAACGTAAAATCGCACCAGGGGCAATTTCACCATTTGTCGCGACGGTGTCGGAATGGGCCAAAATTTGGCAAGTTGATTGGAAACGGCCCCAGAAATTGGAGTCGAGGCAGACTCGAGATCACGGGATTTTTGCAAAATTCTTTCATTTAGGCCTCCGAATAATTAATTTCCTTATTAATTATTTAAGCTAGAAGAAGTGTTGGACAGAAAATTAAAAACCCAAAACCACACCAGGGGCAATTTCGTCATTTGTTGCGATCGTGTCGGAATGGGCTGAAATTTGGCAGGTTGATTGGAAATGGCCCCAAAAATTGGAGTCGGGGCGTAGACCCGAGATCTCGAGATTTTAACCAAATTCCTTCGTTTAGGCCTACGAATAATTAATTTCCGTATTAATTATGTCAGGTTGAAGAAGTGTTGGACAGAAAATTAACAAAGAAAAATCACACCAGGTGCAATTTCATGATTTGTTGCGACGGTGTCAGAATGGGCCAAAATTTGGCAAGTTGATTGGAAACGGCCCAAGAAATTAAACTCGAGGCACGTACCCGGGATCATGGGATTTTAGCCAAATTCCTCCATTTAGTCCTCCAAATAATTAATTTTCGTATTAATTATATCAGGTTGACGATGTGTTGGACAGAAAATTAACAACGTAAAACCGCAGCAGGGGTAATATCATCATTTGTCGCGACGTGTCGGAATGGGCCGAAATTTGGCAGGTTGATTGGAAACGGCCCCAGAAATAGGACTCGGTGCACAGACCCGAGATCACGGGATTTTAGCCAAATTCCTTCGTTTAGGCATTAGAATAATTAATTTACATATTAATTATGTCAGGTTGAAGAAGTGTTGGACAAAAAATTAACAAAGAAAAATCGCACCAGGCGCAATTTCGTCATTTGTCGCAAATTTAGGCCTACGAATAATTAATTTCCGTATTAATTATGTCAGGTTGAAGAAGTGTTGGATAGAAAATTAACAAAGAAAAATCACACCAGGTGCAATTTCATGATTTGTTGCGACGGTGTCAGAATGGGCCCAAATTTGGCAAGTTGATTGGAAACGGCCCAAGAAATTAAACTCGAGGCACGTACCCGGGATCATGGGATTTTAGCCAAATTCCTCCATTTAGTCCTCACCAAGGGCAATTTTGTCATTTGTCGCAATGGTGTCAGAATGGGCCGAAATTTCGCAGGTTAATTAGAAACGGCCCTGAAATTGGACTCAGGACATAGACCCGAGATCTCGGGATTTTAGCCAAATTCTTTCATTTAGGACTCCGAATAATTAATTTTCGAATTAATTATGTCAGGTGGGTAATATCATCATTTGTCGCGACGTGTCGGAATGGGCCGAAATTTGGCAGGTTGATTGGAAACGGCCCCAGAAATAGGACTCGGTGCACAGACCCGAGATCACGGGATTTTAGCCAAATTCCTTCGTTTAGGCATTAGAATAATTAATTTACATATTAATTATGTCAGGTTGAAGAAGTGTTGGACAAAAAATTAACAAAGAAAAATCGCACCAGGCGTAATTTCGTCATTTGTCGCAACGGTATCAGAATGGGCCAAAATTTTGCAGGTTGATTGGAAGCGACCGGAGAAATTGGACTCAGGGCAAAGACCCGGGATCACAGGATTTTACCCAAATTCCTTCATTTAGGCCTCTGAATAATTAATTTCCGTATTAATTATGTCAGGTTGAAGAAATGTCAAACAGAAAATTAACAAAGAAAAACCGTACCAAGGGCAATTTTGTCATTTGTCGCAATGGTGTCAGAATGGGCCGAAATTTCGCAGGTTAATTAGAAACGGCCCTAGAAATTGGACTCAGGGCATAGACCCGAGATCTCGGGATTTTAGCCAAATTCTTTCATTTAGGACTCCGAATAATTAATTTTCGAATTAATTATGTCAGGTTGAAGATGTGTTGGACAGAATATTAACAACGCAAAACCGCACCAGGGGCAATTTCGTCATTTGTGGCGACGGTGTCGGAATGGGCCGAAATTTTACCGGCCGATTGGAAACGGCCCCAAAAATTGGAGTCGGGGTATAGACCCGAGATCTCGGGATTTTAGCCAAATTCCTTCGTTTAGGCCTCCGAATAATTAATTTTCGTATTAATTATGTCAGGTTGAAGAAGTGTTGGACAGAAAATTAACAAAGAAAAACCGCACCAAGGGCAATTTTGTCACTTGTCGCGACGGTGTCGGAATGAGACATATTTGGTAGGTCGATTGGAAACGGCCCGAGAAATTGGACTCAGGGCACATACCCGGGATCACGGGATTTTAGCCAAATTCCTTCGTTTAGGCCTCCGAATAATTAATTTCCGTATTAATAATGTCAGGTTGAAGAAGTGTTGGACAGAAAATTAACAAAGAAAAACCTCACCAGGGGCAATTTTATCATTTATCGCGACAGTGTCGAAATGAGCCAAATTTGGTAGGTCGACTGGAAACGGCCGCAGAAATTGGACTCGGGGCACATACCCGGGATCTCAGGATTTTAGCAAAATTCCATCGTTTGGGCCTCCAAATAATTAATTTCCGTATTAATTATGTTAGGATGAAGATGTGATGGACAGAAAATTATCAACCCAAAACTGCAACAAGGGAAATTTTGATATTCGTTCCGACGGTGTCGGAATGGGCCGAAATTTGGCAAGTTGATTGGAAACGGCCCGAGAAATTGAACTGGAGGCACATACTCGGGATCACGTGATTTTAACCAAATTCCTTCTTCTAGGTCCACGAATAATTAATTTCCGTATTAATTATGTCAGATTGAAGATGTGTTGGACATAAAATTAACAATGTATAACCGCACCTGGGGCAATTTCATCACTTGTCGCGATGGTGTCGGAATGGGCCAAAATTTGGCAGGTCGATTGGAAACGGCCCGAGAAATTGGTCTCCGGGCACATACCCGGGATCACGGGATTCTAGCCAAATTCTTTCGTTTGGGCCTCCAAATAATTAATTTCCGTAAAAAGTATGTCAGGATGAAGAAGTGCTGGACAGAAAATTAACAAAGAAAAATCGCACCAGGTGCAATTTCGTCATTTGTTGCGACGATGTCGGAATAGGCCCTAATTTAGCATGTTGATTGGAAACGGCCCGAGAAATTGGACTCGGGGCACAAACCCGGGATCATGGAATTTTAGCCAAATTCCTTCGTTTAGGCCTCCGAATAATTAATTTTCGTATTAATTATGTCAGGTTGAAGATGTGTTGGACAGAAAATTAACAACATAAAATCGCACCAGGGGCAATTTCGTCATTTGTCGCGACGGTGTCGAAATGGGCCGAAATTTGGCAGGAGGATTGGAAACAGCCCGAGAAATTGGACTCAGGGCACAGACCCGGGATCACGGGATTTTAGCCAAATTCCTTCGTTTAGGCCTCTGAATAATTAACTTTCTTATTAATTATGTCAAGTTGAAGATGTGTTGGACAGAAAATTAACAACGCAAAACCACACCTGGGGCAATTTCGTCATTTGTGGCCACGGTGTCGGAATGGGCCGAAATTTCGCAGGTTGATTGGAAACGGCCCCAAAAATTGGAGTCAGGGTAAAGACTCGAGATCTCAGGATTTTATCCAAATTCCTTCGTTTAGGCCTCCGAATAATTAATTTTCATATTAATTATGTCAGGTTGAAGAATTGTTGGATAGAAAATTAACAAAGAAATACCGCACCAGGGGCAATTTCGTCATTGTCGCGACGGTGTCGGAATGAGCCAAATTTGGCAGGTTTATTGGAAACGGCCCGAGTAATTGGACTCGGGGCACATATCCGGGATCACGGGATTTTAGCGAAATTCCTTCGCTTAGGTCTCCGAATAATTAATTTTCGTATTAATTATGTCAGGTTGAAGATGTACTGGACAAAAAGTTAACAACGCATAACCGCACTAGGGGCAATTTCGTCATTTGTCGCAACGGCGTCGGAATGGGCCGAAATTTGACAGGTTGATTGGAAACGGCCCCAGAAATTGGACTCGAGGCACAGACCCGGCATCTGGGGATTTTAGCCAAATTCCTTCGTTTAGGCCTCCGAATAATTAATTTCCGTATTAATTATGTCAGGTTGAAGAAGTGTAGGACAGAAAATTAACAAAGAAATACCGTACCAAGCGCAATTTTGTCATTTGTTGTGACGGTGTTGGTACGGGCCGAAATTTGGCAGGTGGATTGGAAACGGCCCGAGAAATTAGACTCGGGGCACACACCCGGGATCACAGGATTTTAACCAAATTCCTTCGTTTAGGCCTCCGAATAATTAATTTCCGTATTAATTATATCAAGTTGAAGATGTGTTGGACAAAAAATTAAAAACTTAAAACTGCACCAGAGGCAATTTCGTCATTTGTCGCGACGTTGTCGGAATAGGCCGAAATTTCGCAGCTTAATTGGAAACGGCCACAGAAATTGGACTCAGGGCATATACTCGAGATCTCAGGATTTTAGCCAAATTCCTCTGTTTAGGCCTCTGAATAATTAATTTTTGCATTAATTATGTTAGGTTGAAGAAGTGTTGGACAGAAAATTAAGAAAAGAAAAACCGCACCAGGGTTAATTTCGTCATTTGTTGCGACGATGTCGGAATGGGCCGAAATTTCACAGGTTAATTAGAAACGGCCCCAAGAATTGGACTAAGGGCATAGACCCGAGATATAGAGATTTTAGCCAAATTCCTTCGTTTAGGCGTCCGAATAATTAATTTCCGT
>NW_019263395.1:14372-16105 GCF_002742605.1 Olea europaea var. sylvestris
GCACCAGGGGCAATTTCGTCATTTGTCACCATGGTGTCGGAATGGGCCGAAATTTGGAAGGTTGATTTGAAATGGCCCAAGAAATTGGACTCGGGGAACATATTCAGGATCACAAGATTTTAGCCAAAATCCTTCGTTTAGGCCGTCGAATAATTAATTTCCGTATTAATTATGTCAGGTTGAAGAAATGTTGGACAAAAAATTAACGACGCAAAGCCGCACCAGGGGCAATTTCGTCATTTGTAGCCACGGTGTCGGAATGGGCCGAAATTTGGCAGGTTGATTGGAAAAGGCCCCAAAATTTGGAGTCCAGGTACAGACCCCGAGATCTCGGGATTTTAGCAAAATTCCTTCGTTTAGGCCTCCGAATAATTAATTTACCTATTAATTATGTCAGGTTGAAGAACTGTTGGACAAAAAATTAACAATGTAAAGTCGCACCAGGGGCAATTTCGTCATTTGTCACGACGGTGTCGGAATGAGCCAAATTTGGCAGGTTGATTGGAAATCGCTCAAGAAATTGGACTCGGGGTACATACCCGGGATCATGGGATTTTAGCCAATTTCCTTCGTTTAGGCCTCCGAATAACTAATTTTCGTATTAATTATGTCAAGTTGAAGATGTTCTGAACAGAAAACTAACAACGCAAAATCGTACCAGGGCAATTTCGTCATTTGTCGCGACGGTGTCGGATTGGGCTGAAATTTGGCAGGTTGATCGGAAACGGCCCCAGAAATTGGACTCGAGGCACATACCCGGCATCTAGGGATGTTCGCCAAATTCCTTCATTTTAGCCTCCAAATAATTAATTTCTGTATTAATTATGTCAGGTTGAAGAAGTGTTGGACAGAAAATTAACAAAGAAAAAAGCGCCGGGCGCAATTTTGCCATTTGTCGCGACGGTGTCGGTACGGGCCGAAATTTGGCAGGTTGATTGGAAACAGCCCAAGCAATTGGACTCGGGGCACACACCCGGGATCACAGGATTTTAGCCAAATTCCTACGTTTAGGCCTCCGAATAATTAATTTCCATATTAATTATGTCAGGTTTAAAATGTGTTGGACAGAAAATTAACAACGTAAAACCGTACCAGAAGAAATTTCGTCATTTGTCGCTACAGTGTCGAAATGGGCCGAAATTTTGCAGGTTAATTGGAAATAGCCCCAGAAATTGGACTTAGGGCATAGACCCAAGATCTTGGGATTTTAACCAAATTCCTTCCTTTGGGCCTCTAAATAATTAATTTTCGTATTAATTATGTTAGGTTGAAGAAGTGCTGGACGGAAATTTAAGCAAAGAAAAATCGCGCTAGGGGTAATTTCGTTATTTGTCGCGACGATGTCAGAATGGGCCGAAATTTTGCAGGTTACTTGGAAACGGCCCCAGAAATTGGACTCTGGGCATAAACCCGAGATCTCGGGATTTTAGTTAAATTCCATCGTTTAGGCGTCAGAATAATTAATTTTCGTATTAATTATGTCAGGTTGAAGAAGTACTAGACTGAAAATTAAGAAAAGAAAATCTGCACCAGTGGCAATTTCGTCATTTTTCGCGACGGTGTCAAAATGGGCCGAAATTTGGCAGGTCGATTGGAAACGGCCCGAGAAAATGGACTCGAGGAATATACCCGGGATCACAGGATTTGAAACAAATTCCTTCATTTAGGCCTCCGAATAATTAATTTCCATATTAATTATGTCAGGTTGAAGATGTGTTGGACAGAAAATTAAC
>NW_019263396.1:0-8507 GCF_002742605.1 Olea europaea var. sylvestris
AAATTAAAATTTATACTATTCTTTTTCGTTATATGAAGAGTCTATTTTAATTTACATTGTTTTCTTAATTATATAATTTGTATTATTTATTAATGTTGGGAATTAATGTCTTGAACTTATTAATACAGTGAATTTCATAAAATTGAAAATTCATATAATTAGGTATTACTTCATTAATTGATACCTTTAATATCTTAAAACTGTTATTTTTTCATTGCTTCTGAAATTTAATTTTGAAAATATGCCAATTTCACCAACTTAGAAGTGAAAGAAATTGTAATTTCATTATAAAATTTTAAGCAATTTTTCTATCGATACTTTAACCTAAAAAGTCGAAAAAAATTTCCACAAACTTTCCTATTTTTCTACAATAGTTGTCGTTATTTACATTCACAAGTGGAACAATAAAAATTGGTAAACGTTAGAACCTAAACGGTATTTTTAAAAATTTTCCTATACATTTCTATGTAAATATCGATTATACATAATCATTACTTGTTCTTGTACTGATTACATGAATATTTAAATGGGTCTAATATCTTGAAATACTTAGGTATATTTTTTAATACAAATCGGTTTGCTCAAGTGCAATTCATTAAAGAAATGTCGGTCATTATTGCAATAAGTTATAAAGCATTTGATATTTCATGATGGGGTGGGGGTATTGAATGAAAATATTCATTTCAAGAAGTCATATCAAAAGAATCAATATTTTGATATGATGGTGTCGTCATTTATTAGATAATGGTGTATTGATTGAAAGTTTATACTCGTTAATTGGTCTAATTATCAAAACTTTGCATGAGTTATGTCTTTGAATATAAAGAGATATAATATAGAAGATCTTGTGATGAAAGCATTGAAATTAATATAACAAAGTATTTAATTGAAGAGCTTAATTATTGTCGTCATGTGAAGTCAGTACAAGAATTAACTTTATCGCGATGGGACTTGGAAGGAAAAAAGAAAACTCTCTCCTGAGGTGTGCGGGTTGATCGATCAATTCTATGTGTTTTTGTGCGTCTATTTTCTTTCTGTAATTTTTTCGTCTCGACCATACAGAATTGGATTTTTAAATCTCGACACAAAGAGGTGAAGTAATTTTACCTGATATATCAAGAGCATAGGGCGCTTAATAAATCCTTTGTTGCACAAACTCCCACGCCAAAATTATGTAGTATTATAATGTCAAGCTGGAGAAATAGGAAGATGAGGCCATCTTGTGCAAGTTGATTAATTCAAACAGAACTAAAAATTAAATACATAAAAAAAGAAGCATATAATCCTTGTCCTCACCCCTGTATTGAAAAGCATCGAGTATTGATTTAAGATTTTCAGTCAGCACAGAGTTTAGAAATGGAGAAGTTAAACAAAGAACATAAACCTCATTGTTTAATCTTGCCATATCCACTCCAAGGTCACATAAATCCTATGCTTCAGTTCTCTAAGCGTTTAGCCCATAAAGGTATTAGAACAACATTGGTTACAACAAAATACTTGTACAAGGTCCTTCAAGAAAGTTTAGGATCCATTCCTGTGGAGACAATCTCTGATGGCTATGACAATGGAGGGGTTGTTGAGGCTGGAAGCACAGAAGCATGCATAGAAAAATTTCGAGAAGTTGGCCCGAAGACTTTGACAGAATTGATTGAAAAGCTCAACAACTCTTCTGATACTGCTGTTGATTGTATAATTTATGATCCATTTTTTCCATGGGATCTTGATGTATCCAAGAAATTTGGACTAGTTGGTGCTGCATTCTTGACTCAGTCTTGTGCTGTGGATCTGATTTTCTACTATGTCTACAAAGGGGAGATTAAACTTCCTATTACTGAAAATGAAATTAAGGTTCTTGGATTGCCAGTGCTGGAATCTTCAGACATGCCTTCTTTTATTTATGATTATGGATCATATGCAACAGCTTTTGAAGTAGTTTTAAATCAGTTCCAAAATGTGGAGAAAGCAGACTGGGTTCTTGTCAATACTTTTAACAAGTTGGAACAAGAGGTATGCAACTAGAAAGCTTGTCTTTATTACACGTGGGGCATGTTTAGTTTGCAGTATCGAATAGTACTATATATAACATCGGGAAAAAATTTTAAAGTCATTTTTCTTGATTAATCGTGTCTAGTGTTGTATAGTCTAACCCATCATTCTCTACGGGATTAGACTCTACAATACAGTAATGCCTTACAAGTACAACCCTCCAACTAGGGCTCAAAGACAGTTGATATGTTGTATGTTCTCTGATGATCTTCGCAAAATTTTCATTATTTTCTACAATATTTTTGATAGGTGATTGATTGGATGGAAAACTTTTGGCGTGTTAAGGCAATTGGACCAACCATACCATCAATGTATTTAGACAAGAGGCTTTTAAATGATAAAGAATATGGTTTTAGTATCTTAAAACCAGATACTGATGCCTGCAAGAAATGGCTGGATGAACGTCAAAATCATTCAGTTATTTACGTGTCGTTTGGAAGTTTGGTTCGATTAGAAGTAGAGCAAATGGAAGAATTGGCAAATGGCTTAATAATGAGCAATAAGTGTTTCCTATGGGTGGTTAGAGAATCAGAAGAGTCCAAACTTCCCAAAAATTTTGCAAATGAGACTTCGAAAAAAGGACTAATAGTTTCATGGTGCCCTCAGTTGGAGGTTCTGGCACATGATTCAGTAGGGTGTTTCATCACACATTGTGGTTGGAATTCAACTCTAGAGGCCTTGAGTTTGGGAGTTCCAATGGTGGCAATGCCATGTTGGTCCGACCAAAGCACGAACGCAAAATTTGTGAGTGACATATGGAAAACAGGAATCAGGACTCGGGCTGATGACAAAGAGATTGCTCGAGATACAGAAATTATGCGGTGTGTAGAACTTGTGATGGACGGAGATGAAGGGAAAGAAATTCGATCAAATGCAATCAAATGGAAGGAAATGGCAAGAGAAGCGGTAGACGAAGGAGGGAGCTCAGATAGAAACATAGAAGAATTTGTTTCTGCATTGGTGAATCCTATCAATCATAGTATTGCACTCTGCTCGTTAAAATTTGGTACATCGGATTAAACTGGACTTGATTAAAGAAATTAAAATCTCAGTTGTTGTAACATGTTGAATAACTAGCACGCTTACTTCCTTTCCCGTGTTATTTTTCTATGAATGTCATTTCTCTTTACTACTCGCTTTTGTGTAGATAAACACAAAAGAATTGTAATATATGAAAGTAACTATCCCAATAAAATCATTCTTAACCATATATTCGTAATTACTATTTATCATTATTTACACATTTTATGTGATTCACTATTATTATTCTTTCATTTTATGTGATTCACTATTATTATTCTTTCCTATAAATAATTTATAAATATTTGAAACAAAATTATGAATTCAAGAATTATTTTTTTTACGATAATTACTTTTATAAGTTGCTTGTTTTTTTTTTTACTTTGACAGCTAGAAGAATAATTGTTTCAATTTTTACTTAATAAGTAACTTGTATAACACGAATTTGATTATCAAGATTCTCTGTAATTGTTATAGAGTATAGTGTATGAGTTTTTCCATATGTACAGAAGTTTTTCTTACAGAATTCCACCACAATAGAGACATGTGTGCGGACCCCATGATGTATAAAAAAATGCCAAAAATATGTGTGGGCCCAAAAACTGTGAGATGTCTGTAAGTGACCTTATCTTCTATAAGTGTAGAACAGTCCGTAGTGTATATAAACGGTATAATATATTGTCTAGTGTATAGTGTACTTAGTTACAACAATTGAACATATTTAGCTGCTGAATAATTCTTTTGGTTGTATAGTTTGTTAGGATATCACTTTACCTATTTACCCTTTTGTCTTCTATATATTTGGGTGTGTATCATCACTATGGAATAAGAAGAGTTTCTAATTCATTTCTTCTACTATATCAGCTCCTTTATCATCTTCGTTCTATTGCCCTTGCTTACATGGTATCAGAGCAAGATATGACTACCATTGCTAATATGAATACTGCTGAAAATGAACACAAATCCACTTCACACTCCTGATCTTTTTTATCATTATCGGTTGGAGAATTCGATAATCAAGGAGCTGTGTTGTTCACAGAGATGTTAACTACAGACAACTACACCACTTTGTCAAGGGCATTCCGACAAGCACTTCGAGCAAAGAACAAACTCGGTTCCATCAATGGAGCGTTACCCAAACCAGAACCATCTAGTACATTATTTGATCCATGGGAGAGTTATAATGATATGGTGGTGTCATGGATCCAAATTGCCATATCTCCATCCCTCAGATCCAGTGTCACTTTTATGGATGAGGCAAGTGAAATATGGGTAGAACTTAAGGATCGATTCTCTCATCGAAATGGACCAGGATTTATGACCTGAAGAAAGCTTTGGCTGATTTGGAACAGGTGCAAGCATCTACTATGGTAAGTTGAAAACTATATGGGATGAATTATCAATATGACCCCATACCTGAATGTAGATGTGGACAATTGAAAATATTGGTTGATAGACACCAACTTGACTATGTAATCAAATTCCTGATGAGATTGAATGAAGTATATGACAACACAAAAGCTCAAATCATGATGCTCAATCTCCTTCCCCTTAGTTAACAAAGCATTTTCCTACATTCAACAGCAAGAAAGGCAGAAACAAATAATGAAACCATTGCAATGACAACCAGGAAATTCTATGGAGATAACAAAACACTCAATAATGGAAAGGTGAGTACCATTGGCAAGAAGGAGAGACCATATTGCACATACTGCAAAATCTCTGGACATGCTTTGGATATATGTTTTAAAGTAGGGAATGCTGAAACACCAATATGCACATACTGTAACTTAACAGGTCATACTGTGGAAAGGTTCTATAAGTTACACGGTTACCTCCCAAATCATAAGCTGCACAAAGCCCAGAGAGAGAGAGAAGCTTTGCAAATCAATCAGGTACAATGTAGGAAGACAGTGAGGAACAAGTTTCTCTAACCAAGGGACAATATCAGAAATACTTGCCTTGCGTCGACCCAAGGATACCTCACAGATTACTCATTCAGCCAACCATATTCAGACCATTGATCATTCCAAGACTAAGCCCCTGTTTAGCCCCCATTACATAACTTTCCAATTTTCTCTATCTTATATTCAACCACATAATATTTCATAAAATAACATTACTCGTAAATCGAAATTTTTTCCTTCTTTTCAACCACTTATTTTTCAAAAAACACCATTCTACCCATTTTCATTTCAAAAAATGGGGACCAAACGGGGGCTAACTCTCCATCTGCCTTGTCTGGTATATCCACTTGTTTATTTATTCCATCCACACACACACTTATAATTATGCCAACACTCCATGGATTATTGACACTGGTGCAACAGATCATATGATCTGTGACACTAATTATTGTCGATTTTATCCCGCAAGTGGACAGATCGTAACAAGTAATAAAGTGGATCTTTTGAGTCCGAATTATCGTTCCCACTAGGACTATACTTTAGTACTCAATTTATTATTCCTAACTACTATTTAATGAAAATAAATAAATAAATAATGATTAAATGTGATTTTTAAATCTAATTACTAGAAATTTTGTGAATGCAACAGAAAATTAGTGAGAATTCAAGTAATAAATGAGGATTAGTTAGAGCGGAATAAATTCACCTATTGGTCACCTTTATTTCTAATATCGAGATTCATAAAACTAAAGTAGTGTTCGGTCGAATTCTTCTATTGTATTCAACTTATCCCTCTCGAGTTCTCGTTGAGTCTATTAAATTAATTCAATTCCATATCTCTATGCAAATTAAATTTAATTAAACAAAATAACAGTTCTAAGAATTTTTATAGGACCGCAGCAATTAATATATGTATCTCTACATGTTATATTAATTTACCGAATTTTAATATATGGTCTAAATAAGAATCCGCATCTCTACGTAATTATTGTTCACGAAATCATTGAATAATTGGCCAGAAAATTCAAAGTATTAAAAACATAATTAAAATTCACATATAAAATGTAAAAGAACAAAAATCTCAAATAAAAGAAATAAAGGTCCAAAATAGATTACATTGTTCGCCCTAAAATTAAATTTAGCTTCGCATATTATTAAGAGAAAAACAAGAATTTATGAAAGACATCACCAGATTAATCGAGGAAACATGAATAGTTTGTAAAATTGAATTTGTTGTGTTCCCTCTCTCTCCTCTTCAGTTTTCTGTGCGTGTAAATTTAATGGCAGAAGACAAATCCCAGCAGCCCTCCAATTAATTTTGTTGCTCTAATTTCCGTGCGTCTCTGAAAATTCAGCCTCAATTCTGTATGAAAAATATATAAAATTGGCTGCCGTGCATATGTAAAAATATATTCCCTCTCTCTCTGTATGTGTATATCTCAGAATAAAATTCTAATAGTCACCAACTTTTACTTAAAAGGACTCTCTTTCTACCAACCCGCCTGTAGCCCTTTATTTCACTTAAAGAAGGAGTTTAATTCATGCATGCATGTAGATGTCCAATCAACCACCAATTTAAGCCATTATTACTTAAATTATTCTTCAAATCCTCCGTCTTCCAAGGTAATGCAATTCAATCTTTGAGTCCTTTTATTCTTGCAACACATTTCTTCTTTGATTCAATTCAAGTCCTTCACTTTCCAAAATATGGGACTTGATCTCCAAATTCTTCAATCTTTGATTCATGGTCCGGATCAACTATTGAATTGTTACAACTTGGTCCCCAAACTTTTGCATTGCCCCCTTTTTTTGCTTCATTCCTTCAATTCCCTTTTTGTTTATAGAATTTCACCTATTAAACATAAAAAACAAAAATTTAGAATATAATTTGTCAAAAGAACCATCAAATATCGCTATTTAAGGTACCGAATACATGTATAAAATATACTTATCACTAATCTCTTCACTTCCATTGATTCAAGAACTTCTCTCTCAGTTGAATTGCCTACTGGAGAAATAGTCCCTTCTACACATTCTGGTGTAGTTCAAGTCATTGATTTATTATTTCTCAATGATGTATTATATGTTCCTAATTTTCATTTTAATCTGTTATCAGTTAAAAGGTTAACATAACTCCAATATTGCCTAATATTCTTTTCTAATGCCTGCTATATACAGGACCTTTTGTCTTGGAAGACAATTGGGATGGGTGAAGTATGGCGTGGCCTGTATCGACTCATGCACCATAAGGTTCCACCCACAACTCTAATGACTACCCTTTCAGCCCTTAGTCTTAGGCAACTGTTTATTGCAGCTTCTGTACTTAGCTTTGATGTTTAACCACATTTGTGGCACTATCGTTTGGGACATATATTAGTTACTCAAATGAAACTTATCTCAGATGATTCTATTGTTTCTCATTATAAGAATGCTAGTAATATTCCTTATTTTATCTGTCCTCTAGGAAAACAACACAAGACACCTTTTCTTATAAGCACACATAAAACTAGCAAACTTTTGAGATCATCCATTGTGACATTTGGGGTCCATGTCCTACTATAGCTCATGATGGATCTAAGTACTTTCTTTTTGTGGTAGGTGTTTTTTCACGTGCCAAATGGGTATATATGCTTAAAAGGAAATCATATGCTAGCCTATCCACCAAAGCATTCATTCATATGATAGAAAACCAGTTCCAAACTACAATAAAAACTTTGAGAAGTGATAATGATCCTGAATTTAAATTGGTTGACTTTTATAACCTAAAAGGAATCATTCATCAAAAAGCTGTGTTGAGAACCTGTAAGTATTATGCCCTAGGTCCAATCGACTTTGGACATAAATACTTTTATATATAATTAATGCAATTAAATGGCAGATCTATTATTTAATTAATAGACAATTAAATAAATAATAGAGTCCGTAGATTCAAATATTTGTAATTTATTAATCACAAGGAGTTGTGATTGTGAGATACAAATTACATCTGATTGAATCTTAAATCATCCGTGGTCGTAAGTAATAACGAGATACGGATATCGTTATTACGGATAGACCATCACGTGTGGCATTTCTTACTTGTGAAGTAAGTGGCTGATCTCACAAGTTAAAGTGTGGTGACACTTAAATGAACACGTGGATGTTTGTTATAGAACAAAACATTGGAGACCCGTCGAGAGATTCCACATGGATAACTATCTGAGTGTCGGTGGTTAATCTCTAACGTTCGGTAGTGAAATTGGTCCTTTGACTTGAGGTCGTCATGGTACCTTATATGAGGACAGTCATACTTTGGCGGTGTTGGATGTTGCTCTGAAAAGGGCCGCTAATACGACATCGTTCGGGTACGTCAAGAATCGTATGAAGGTTGTGATTGATCAATAAAGGATTCGTCACTCTTAGATAGTAGGAGATTATGATCTGCGTTTCATTCAATTAAGTCAATGATGAAATCCTTGGCCAAGGTGTACTCATAAGACGAAAATGAGTTTTCGATTTATATTGACTTAATAGTGGAGTGAAAGATATGATCGA
>NW_019263396.1:9621-61449 GCF_002742605.1 Olea europaea var. sylvestris
GAGTTTTCGATTTATATTGACTTAATAGTGGAGTGAAAGATATGATCGATGATTGAGATTGACATAATTCCATATCTCGTAATTGATCGGATCATATTGACGAAGGGATTATAGTTTCACGGTAAACGAACGAATTTGGTTTTGTCATACCACGTGACATTTCCCCTCACATGTATTGCCCTGACACATTGCTAGATGTCAATCAGGGACGGCGATTGTGAATTGACGATAAATTAAAAGGGTGTTTTAATTTATCAATTTTGATTAGATCAAAATAATATTTCACGTCGTTAGGCATCGTGGTCGGGAACCTAATGGGTCACACACAAAAGAGAATTGGAAGATTGCAAATTGCCAATTAGTTAATTTAACAATCGTTGGATAAATTAATTAATTGGATTTGTTATTTATATTTTCGAATTAATTAATTGGATTAATTGATTCACGGACCGGGTTTAATTAATTGGATTAATTAATTATTGGACCGGACCGGGCCGAGCCTATTTGGGTTTATATAAATATATAACTAGGGTTTGAGGTCCATTAAGGTTTTCATTATTCTTGCTAGCACAAGAGAAAACCCTAGAGGCTGCAATCAAATTCTCTGTGTGGATCACCGTTGGAGGCTGGACAATTGGACAGCTGTGGTGGCGAATCAAAGTTGTGGAACAAAAGAAAAGCAAAAGGATTGCAGATCTGGAAAAGGTACAATCCTATCACAATTCCTAACCAAACACAATGAGATCTATTGGATGGGAATCGAAATATATTTTAAATTCCGCTGTGCATGTATAAGTAGATTCCCAACAGAACCCTCAACTAAATGGTATAGTTGAAAGAAAACACAAGCATTTGATGAATGTAAACCGAGCATTGAAATATCAATCTCTTTTTCCTATGTTTTATTGGAATGAATTCATCCTTATTGCCACATATTTAATAAACAGAACCCCCGCACCACTGCTACAAAGAAAATCACCATTTGAGGTACTATTCAAGATCACACCAACTTATTCTCATCTTAAAATATTTGGAAGCCTATACTATGCCTCCACGTTAGTACACGGGAGAAAAAAATTTTATTCTAGGGGGCACCAATGTGTTTTCTTGGGATACCCCTTTGGAGTTAAAAGCTATAAGGTGATGGATTTACAGACAAAAACCATCTTCATATCTCAGAATGTTTTATTCTATCCCATATAAACAAGCTACGGAGCCTACTGATAAATCAGAATTCGTCTTCACCAGATGTCCCGTCCACATGAAATACATATACCCGATCAGAACATATCAAGCAATTCTCCAACTGATAATACACATCTATCACCTCCCATACCACCCATCATTCGAAAATCTACAAGAGTCAGAAGAGCTCCTCAGTACTTGCGAGATTATTATTGTTAGTAGGCTGCATCAACTGAACCATTCCAATCATCTCTCAAGAAAAACATCTAGGCTCTGCAGGTAAAGGTTTTCCTACTCTCTAACATTGTATCCTTTCATAAATTATCGCCTCAGTTTAAAGCATTCCCATCCTCCATTTGGACACACTTTGAAGCTAGTATTTATCATCAAGCAGTGACAGATCCTAATTGGTGTAAGGCAATGGATTCAGAGATAGAGGCCCTAGAGTTAAATAGAACTTGGATTCTCACCGATCTTCCACCAGAAAAGGCAGCAATTGGATGCAAATAGGTGTACAAGCAGAAATACAATTTAGATGGAAGCATTGGAAGGCACAAGGCAAGACTTATAGCCAAAGGGTATACACAAAGAGAAGGGATAGATTACAATGAGACCTTCTCACCTGTTGTAAAGTTGGTCACTGTTCGATGCCTATTAGCTATAGCTGCAGTTCAGAATTGGCATTTAAAACAATTTGATGTCAGTAATGCTTTCCTATATGGCATTTTACATGAAGAGGTTTACGTGTAAAAACCACATGGCTACACAAAATAAACTTCCAATCAAGTTTATAAGTTGTTGAAAAGCATATATGGTCTGAAACAAGCTTCAAGGTAATGGTATTCCACGTTCTCAATAGCTCTCATCCAATTTGGTTTTTCCCAATCCAAGACTGACTATAGTCTTTTCACTATGGTGACAAACCATTCCTTTAGAGCTTTACTTGTCTATGTCAATGACATTGTAATAGCTGCCTCTGGTTTGGCACAGATTGATGCAATTCAAAGATTCCTCAGCATCGAATTTAAGATTAAATCATTGGGTGATTTGAAATACTTTCTTGGTCTTGAGGTTGCAAGATTAAACAAGGGGGTTTTTATCTCTCAATGCAAATATACTTTGGACTTATTGGTTGATGTAGGGTTCCTTGGGGCTAAACTAGTTAAACTTCATATGGATCATAATTTGAAATGAAAGACATAGGAACGGCACTACCTGATTCCACCATTTATCGAAAACTAAATAAAAAATTAATGTGTCTATCCCTAACTAGGCTTGATAAATGTTATGCAGTTCAGAACCTCAGTCAGCATATGGAAGCCCCTCTTACACACATCTTGGTGTAGTTCACAAAGTAATCAAATATCTTAAGTTAGCACCAGGACAAGGCCTCTTATTTTCATTAGCATCCTCATTGACCCTTCGAGCATTTTGTGAATCCGATTGGGAAGCTTGCCCCGATTCTCGAAGATCAATTACTGGTTATTGTATATTCCTAGGGAATTCACTGATTTCTTGGAAATCCAAAAAGCAAAGTGTGGTATCTCGATCATCTGCTGAAGCAGAATACAGATCAATGGCTAGCACATGTTGTGAGATCACTTTATTAAAATATATTCTGAAGGACTTCAAATTCATTGCTCCCAACCAGTAACTTTATATTGTGATAACTAGGCAGCATTACACATTGCTTCCAACCTAATATTTCATGAAAGAACTAAACACATCGATCTGGATTGTCATTGATTAGAGATCAAATTGAAGCTGGTCACATCTCCACATCTTATGTTCTTACCCAATAACAATTTTCTGATATGTTCACCAAGGCACTCTCTTCCATCCCTCTCAAGTCACATTTATCCAAGATGGGAGTAGAGAATATCTATTTTCCATTTTGAGAGGGGGGGGGGGGGTTAAAGAGTATAGTGTATATAACGGGTATAATATATTGTATAGTGTAGTTAGTTACAACAATTGCGCATGGTTAGCTGCTGAATAATTCATTTCGTTGTATAGTTTGTTAAGATATCACTTTACCTATTTACCCTTTTGTCTTCTATATATTTGGACGTGTATCATCACTATGGAATGAGAAGAATTTTTGATTCATTTCTTGTACTATATTAGCTCTTTTGTCATCTTCGTTCTGTTGCCCTCACTTACAGTAATAACTATCAAAAATTGACTCATAACTTTCTTTCGACAAAAGTAGGAAAAAAAAAGAAGAAGAAGAAAACATTGGGGCAATAAAGAAGTGAACGAATGGAAGAAAAGGGGAGTGAAAAGAAGAAGAAAACAAAATAAAAAGCATCTTACTGTCAAGTCTTTGACATGATCACGATGGGTTAAAGCAAAAATGTTTTGCTGAAAGTTTCACTTTCTCGGTTTCCCATTTTGAGTCTTTGTGGTCACACAATCTGAATCATAATCACATTCTAAAATTTAATGGGTCTTGGTTTGTATCTGCATAGCCTCTGATTTGCACACTCTGAATCATGATCGAACTATTGTCCTTGCAGCTGCAGTTCTTAAGGTTTTTGATGCCACGGTCTTGAAAAATCTTTATTTGATCTCAATCTGATCTCCCAGGGCATGTTGGCTCGAGGAGGCACTTAGGTTCTTGGGGAAGAATTGTGGGATGGCAATTTAATGGTTGGCTGATATTGGGGAGTATGTGGAGGATCATAATGTGGCAAATGACAGGTTTGAAAAAGGTAGTAAAGTATGTTCAGGAATTGGAGGCGGGTGAGGAAAAGGGTCATCTCATTGGAGGTCTTCTTGAGGTGGCTTTGGAGAGCTTGGGGATGAGTTTCACCAACTTTTGACAACGAACATTGCTCCATTGCAAATGTCCTTTTTAGATGTTAGGTGAGCTAGCCTCCATTGCTCCATTAAAAAGGTTGACCCCAACCTTAAGGGCTCCCCACCGCCCCTGTCCTGGAGTATCGTGAGGGAGGTAAATCGCAGGTTATGTCTCCAAGGGTATAGAGTGGAAGACTGCTTGTACACTTGCACTTACCCAAGAGCCAAATCCAAGCCTCCATTGCTCCATTACCTTTACTGGTGGTTGTTATATAGAAGCTACAGGATATACTTGGGAGATTGATTGCAAACAGTCGAATCAAGAAATGCATATCTACTTATGTTGGAGGTTTAGAGTTTGAATGTCCATGCAAGCTTGAAAGCACTTACTTTGTATTATCTTGACATATCAGTCTCCGAATTCAATCACTTGTTAAATATTGAGGGCTATTGACCTCGATTTTCGTACCTCCAACGTGGTCAACATATTCCAACGCCTTTTACATCAATGTAAGCTGATACTACACACTAGGACAAACCATTAGTCACATGTGGCCTTTCTCGATAGTGGTGGAGTTGGCTGCATGTACTCCAACTATCAAGTCAGTTGACGATATAATTATTTAAGTATAGGAGGTGCTTTAAATGCGAGCCTCTTGTACATAAAAAGGTCGACTTTGGGAGATTTAAGTGAGATAGCAATAGCTTGAGAGTCTAAATTTGTATTACTTTTGGAATGGCACAATATGTGAATTTTTATAGTACAAAGAATGAATAAAAACTATTGGATGAGCAAACACGTGGCCTCAATCGGACGGCTAAGACCTTTTGTCATATGCATCAATCAATCATGTGCATTTAATACTAGCACCATTTTGCTATAAGCTTGTCATTAGGGTTTAGACTTGACTTGTTTGGTTGAATGAGGTGACTATGAAAATGAATTGTCACATAAATCATTTACCAAATAATGTGGAAGATCTTCCACTAAGTTCATAACATCTTCACTCCTCCAATGGGGGTTTGTTTTTCTATATAGGGTTGGTAGCAATTGGCTTCGACCTCCAGCGTATGGGTTCAGTCCTACATAGGTGTTTAGCCGGAGTTTCCTAGTGGGTAGAATGATGTAGAGTGCAAGCCTAGGTTATGCTGCCACATGGCCGTGTTTAGAGCCTAAACGCCGAAGGTGTGACAAAGGCTATGTCGATTTGGAGTTTTGTTGTGAAGCATTTGCTTGAAGCTAAATATAAACTTGTAACTATGTCTTTGAGAGGATGACATGGGTATAAGATACTTGGAAAAATTGTTGAATCGGGTCTATTAGACCCAATCTATAATTATGCGACCCATTGGGAACTACTCTTGGGTTTGACATGTTGGAAATATATAGAGAAATGAAGAAGAGACAACAAAAATGAAAATGTAATCACAAGTTGAATTAATGTCCAGAAATTTGAGGAAAACAAAATGGAAGGCTCGAACGCGTAATCGATGTCCTCAAACTATATTTGCCTCATCTCGAGATTGAATGAGATGCTTAAGAATCTTTGACAAACGGTTTGTAGAATTATAACAAGCCTTGTAAATGATTTAGCACTAAAGCATAAGTGCAATCCTCCAAAACGTTAAGAACACAAAGAAGAAATTGAGTATGAATATCAATCAATTGTTTGTTCTTTGATTTTGGAATGAGTATTGATCCCAAAATGTTATTCACATCATTTGGCATTAGATTTATCACCTATTTATAGGCCATCACCAAGTGTGCATGAAATGGTGCCAAAATAGGTTGAAAAGCCACCACTTTTGAAGTTATAACGGTAGAAAAAGGCTCCCAACGGTCATAGAAAATCACTATGCGACCGCATGAAGGGCCCCTTTAAATCTCGGTGGATGGCCATGCGGTCACATGACCAAAGTGCCATGCGGCCGCATGGCACAAAGTTTGGGCCTCCGTTTTTTCTTTATATTTCCACCGTTTGGTTTCCACGGCGGTTTTTCTTTGGCTTCCTTCATGTTGTTTCATTCCATTTTATTCCTTAATTGAATTTCGAACAACAATATAACAATCCCCCACTTGTTCAAAAATTTTAATAAAGGAATCTCATACTCAAATCATACGATACTCATGCATAAGATCTAGATATCTTTCAATTTGAATCTAACCATAGTGTAATCCAAACATAGTAAAGTCGGAATCAAAGGTAGCTGTAGCTTTGACCTAATTATTCCATGTGACAATATCGGTTCGAACACACACACAAGTACCTCGTGTTCTCAAGTTCCTCATATCTCGCTTAGTGCTGTTATGATCTTGCACTCATCCTATTCAACACATTTTTAAGAGAGAAACTCTAACTCTCACTTGAGGCAGCACCACTTCAAAATTTGTTTAGGTGAAATTCTTCCAGTACCTTTGTTACTTTTAGAGGTATTTATGTTTTAGCACTGAACTTCATTAAGAGCTTTAATGTTCAACCCTTACTTCAGTAACAACCAGCATTATTTTACTTAGGATAGGGTCATTGCGGATTTTAATAATGCTGTGACCATCCCACATATCGAATGACTTTTTTTTACCCTTTGAATCCATGGATTACCTTTTGAGTAATGACAGATAGGGTTGCTGCCATTGGTGGACATTTATTTGAAAGGAGTTTCAACCCCATCTTACTCAAAGTAAACGCCACTAAATCTCTATTTAGTGGTTTAATTAAAGGATCCGCTAAGTTCTCAATTGACTTTACATAATTTAGGAAAATTATTCCATCTTTGATTAATTTCCTTATGTAGTCATGTCTTGAACTCATATGTCTAGACTTTTCATTGTATGCTTTCGCTAACGTGGCTTGACTATCATACATGATAGGTATTGAAGACATACTCTTCGATCCCAAAGATATCTCATAGAAGAGATCCTTACGCCACTCAACCTCTTTCATAGTATCTGATAGTGCAACAAATTCAGATTCCATGGTCGAGTATATTATGCATGTTTGTTTATTTTATTTCCAAGAAACAGTACCTCCGCCAAGAGTAAACACCCAACCCGAGGTGAATTTACTTTCACCCGTGCTAGATATCCAACTATCATCGGTAAATTCTTCCAATACCGCCGGGAATTTATTATATTGTATTCCCAAGTTCTTGGTTTTCGTTAAATATCCAAGAACTCTCCCAATGGCCTTCCAATGATTATTGGTGGGATTGCTAGTAAACCTGCTGAGTTTACTTATTGCATAGGCTATGTCCAGTCTTGTGCATTGAACTGCATATATAAGACTCCCTATAACACTTGCATACTTCAATTGAGCAATCGCCCTTCCACTATTCTTTACAAGAGTCAAATTTGGATCGATTGGGGTACTATATTCCTTTAAGTTCAAGCGTTTGAACTTATTTATCACATTCTCAATATAATGTGATTGACTCAAATTGTAACCCCCACTAGTCTTTGTGACTTTGATACCCAAAATGGTATCCACATGTTCAAGATATTTCATTTTGAATGTGGAAGATAGAAACCTCTTCGTTTCTTCTATACTGTCCATGTGATTACTCATAATCAACATGTCATCAACATATAAGCATATAAATGTCACATAATTTCCACATACTTTGAAATATAAGCATTTATCTACAATATTATGCTTAAACCCAAATGATATAATTGCTAAGTCAAATTTCTCATGCCATTTCTTAGGTGCTTGCTTCAATCCGTACAAGTATTTCACCAACTTGCATACATTATGTTCATTTTTGGGTAGGAGAAACCCTTTAGGTTGTTCCATATAGACCTCCTTATCGAGATCTCCATTTACAAATACCGTTTTGACATCCATTTGATGAACATGCAAGTCATAAATTGAAGCTAAAGCGAATAATATCCTGATCGATGTTATTCTAGCAACCGGTGCATAGGTATCAAAGTAGTTAATTCCTTCCTTTTGCCGATATCCTTTGGCTACTAATTTAGCCTTGAAGGTATTTAAGGATCTATCAACATTATATTTTCTTCTAAATACCCATTTACATTCTATGGGTTTGGATCCCGGTGGTAGATCGACAAGCTCCCAAGTGTTATTGGACATTATCGAATGCTATTACGCGAAGCCATAGCTTCTTTATAAGTCTTAGGGTCAGATTCCACTTGTAGAATAAAAGGAATTGTCCTTACAACATTCAATTCATTTTCCTCTACCAAGTAGAAGAAAATAAGTTGAGAATCAATTTCATCCAGTCCCAAAGACTTCTCAACCCGAGTTCTCTTGCTTCTTCATGGTTCACTAGATTCATCAACGTCTTTTGAAGACGTTTCATAATGTGTTCCACTTGAACTAGGGATATTTTCAAAATTTTCTCTCAATTCATTATCCGAAGGCAATGGATCTTCAAAGAACTCCACATCGTTAGATTCAATAACCACATTGGACTCCAAATTCAGCAATTTATAAGATTTGCTATTATTTGCATATCCTACAAAGGCATACTTAATGCCTTCTGGACCCAATTTGGTCCTGTTAGGATTTGTGTTCTTGCTATAAGCAAGACACCCACACACTTTGAAGTATCCAATGTTTAGTTTTCTTCATTTCCATAATTCAAAAGGCGAAATCTTAGTATATTTCGAAAGAATTCTATTATGTATTTTACATGCACTCAACAAAGTTTCACCCCATAAATTAAATGACAACTTAGTATGAATAAGCATGACATTTATCATTTCTACAAACGTTCTATTTTTTCTTTCAGCCAAACCATTTTGTTCGGGTGTCCTAGATGCAGAACATTGATAAATAATTCCATGTTGTTCACAAAATAAATTAAATTCATTGGAGAAATATTCACTACCTCTATCACTTCTCAAAGTTTTAATTTTCTTTCCTAAATAATTTTCAACCTCGTTTTTGTATACTCTAAATATGTCAAAAGCTTCACTTTTATGTTTTATCAAGTAAACATACGTATATCTATAAAAGTCATCAATCAAGTAATAAAGTACCTATTTCCACCTCTACTTAACATGCCATTCATTTCACATACATTAGTGTGAATAAATTCTAAAATATTAGAAGTCCTTTTTACACTATGGTAAGGCTTTTTGATCATTTTAGATTCAACACAAATCTTGCATTTATTTTCATTATTTCCATCATATGAGATCAATTCACAAATTTTCATGTGTTTCATGGCACTTATTCCAACATAACCTAATCTAGTATGTCATAATGAAAATGAATCCACAACATAAGCGAAATCAGTTTTATTTATTTCATTGTCAATAGTACATAACGTGACTATTCCTTCACAAGAATAGCCCTTTCCAACAAATTTCCCGTTGAGGGATAATACAGATTTGCCGAACTCATAAACACATTTGATGTCTGGTTTTCCCAAGAGATTGCCACTAACTAGGTTTTTATTCATATCTGAAACATGTAGTACATTAGTTAGAGTAACGATTTTTCCAAAAGTGAAGATAATGTCTATACTTCCTTTTTCAATCACTTTGGATCTCACCTCGTTACCCATGTGGATCTCTTGGTCTCCATCCACTTCATTATATGTTTTGAATAAAGATTTATATACATGTACCGTGACACAAGTATCATACCACTAGTCGGGAACCTTTCCATTAATAGCATTTATCTCGCTTACGGTGGCCACAATCTTTTCTTCTTGGATGGAATTCACTTTACCTTCGGAGGTGTTGTGTTTTCGGTATCTACAATCTTTTGCGTAGTGTTTAGATTTTTCACAAACATAACATCCTCCTTTAGTCTTCTTCTTGGACTTGTTAAAGTTCCTTGAAGGCTTCCTCTTGTTGGATTTTGTAGGCAAATCAGATTTCTCAATAGCATTAGCTTTGGAAGTTCCTTCCAGAGAGTTTTCACTCTTGTCCCGCAATCGGGATTCTTCCTCAATCCAAAGATGTTTTTGCAATTGTTGTGAGTTTAGCAATTACAGCCCCTATTTGAAAGGTCTTCGGGATTTCAATCTTCACCGCTTTCAATTTATTGACAATCACTTGCAACTCATGCACTTGGGAAAGTTGGGGGATATTTTCTAAGAATTTAAAATCAAATACTTGGAAATTAAAAACTTCTTTGTACCTTCCTTTTCCGCCTTATACTTACTTACCAAAGCGTTCCAGATTTCCTTCGCCGAAGTTGTATTTGTATACAAATCATATAAGCAATCCGACAGTGCATTCAAGATATGACCGCGGCAAATCAATTCATCTTCTTGGCATTTTTGTCTCTCGGCCTTGATTGCTTCAATCTCTTCATTTGTGGGTTCCGACAAATGCGCCAATTCTGGATCAAAGATATAAAAAATCTTCAATGCTGTTAATAGGAATTTCAACTCGTCTTGCCATCGCGTGAAGTTCGTCCCTTCAAAACGATCCAATCGAACCAGATCTTGATTCATAAGTTTAATGGTTGCCATGGTTGTCTCGTTCTCCATCGCAGGAAAATTTAGTTTGAGATTGTTGGAAATATATAGAGGAATGAAGAAGAGACAACAAAAATGAAAATGTAATCACAAGTTGAATTAATATCCAGAAATTTGAGGAAAACAAAATGGAAGGCTCGAACGCGTAATCACTGTCCTCAAACTATATTTGCCTCCTTTCGGGATTGAATGAGATGCTTAAGGATCTTTGGCAAACAGTTTGTAGGATTATAACAAGCTTTATAAATGATCTAGCACCAAAGCATAAGTGCGATCCTCCAAAACTTTAAGAACACAAAGAAGAAATTGAGTATGAATATCATTTAATTGTTTGATCTTTGATTTTGGAATGAGTATTGATCACAAAATCTTATTCACATCATTTGGCTTTAGATTCATCACCTATTTATAGGCCATCATCAAGTGTGCACGAAATGGTGCCAAAATAGGTTGAAAAGCCACCACTTTTGAAGTTATAACGGTAGAAAAAGGCTCCCAACGGTCACAGGAAATCACCATGCGGCCGCATAGAGTAATTGAAGGGCCCCTTTAAATCTCGGTAGATGGCCATGCGGCCGCATGACACAAAGTTTGGGCCTCTGTTTTTTCTTTATATTTCCACCGTTTGGTTTCCATGCCGGTTTTTCTTTAACTTCCTTCATGTTGTTTCATTCCATTTTCATTTCTTAATTGAATTTCGAACAACAATATAACATGACATGGTCACATGGCTAGCAAACTTGGTCCAAGCAAACTTGTAGTGTAGTGTAAATCAATATATAAGAGTTAGAATTCGGAGCCAAATTTGACAAAATTCTACATTGAAAGGTAGGCAATATACATTATTGGATATGACGAGTATGAACTAAACCATCTAATTTGAAGTTCATCCATGGTAGATTAAATTTGGACCAATTAGTGAGTTTGACCGTATTTTTTTTAAGGTATGATAAGTTGTGATTACGAAATGTAAGGATAATGTGAGTATTGAGTTGTGATTTTTACGAGCGTTTGAATGCAAAATATGTTCGATCAACTTAAATTATAATTTAACTTTTACCAAACATGTGCTTAAAGGTCAAACTTTATTAAGGTTTGGTATAAAAATAATGCCTTTCAAGTCAAGGTTTTGTAAAGGGAATACCACATAAATCATCCATTTAAAAATCACATTTCAAATCTAACAAATTTCTAAAAATCTTTCAAAAATCAGGTGATGATTAAATTTATTAAATATTGAATTATAATATAATATAATTAATCTACTTACTCCACCCCCACCCACCTCCAACCCACACACCCATCACATCAAACCTTTCACTTTCTCTCTTCACTCCATCCTACCTTCGACAACTGTTCCGTTGACGGTTCCGGTAACAATTCCGACGACAGCTCCGGCAAGAATTCCAGCGACCACTCCGGCGACAATTCTGACGACCTCTCCGACGAATATTCGGCAACCTCCGACAACGACTCTGACGATCATTCCAGTAACCGCTTACCTTTCCGGTGACTACTTTTTTTTTCTTCTTTTTTGGCAATAACCTGTGACAAGTGCACATTGTGATCTGCGACCAATTCTATTGGATCTGTGACCTAATCAAGTAGGATGAATACGCATATGACCAATTTCAAATTATGAAATGAAGTTTGAAATTTCAAAAATCAAATACTATTAAAATTTTAGTTATGAAATATTTAATCAAAATTTTTTTTTGTAATTAAATAGGTTAAATTCACAAATCATTTTTCTTCTTTTTAGGCAATAACCTGTGACCTGTGTACATTATGACATATAAAATATGATTTTTAACTTGTAATTTGTTACCCTTGACTCGTACCATAAAATGTGACCTGTAAATTTGATCCGTGACTTTTACAAAATTACATGTGACCTGTTGTTATTGATTTGTGATCAATTTATACTAATTCGTGACTTATATATAATAACTGCGACGCGTGAACTCAAACCTGTGACCAGTGAATTGTGACCTTAACGACGAATTGTGACCCATAATGTATAAACTGACCTAATGTATTCATGACCAAAATTGTCTTTGGTGTGACTGGATGTGACCATGTTAGTCTAATTTGTGACTATATATAACCAAATCACATATGATTATAGTTCACACAAATTTGATCACAAGCAGTCATAACGAAAATAGATTTGGTCACTCATCACCATTCCCAAACACCGACAACCAAACATACACCACCTTACCAGAACCACATGTACTGTCGAGAACCATTGGAGCCGCACCACCAATACAACCTAACAGCATCGTCATCGACACAGCACCATGACCACCACAACCACCACCACCACCACCAGATTCAACAAAAATCACCATATCCACCGCCACTGCCACTAACAAAAATTAGTCACCACCATATCCAACAAAACAACCTTTGTATATATTAATCATCAAACACCTACAACAACAACAGTTTCTTTGGGGATTCCATACTGCAAAATAAATTGATCAAATATTTCATTTATGTCGAGCTCCATTTTCTTCAATTGAATCTCGGACCACGAGTCGATTGTCACAGATCGAACAAAGAAATGTCAAGGCCAAGATGCTTGCTTAAGTGCTCAAGGCACATGAAAAAGTCGTAGCAGATGGAAGCCTATTGCTGTATTACAGATTCTTTTGCAAGCAATCAACGCAAATCTTGCTTCTCAACTGTGATTGGAGCTCTTGCAACCAACATGAAGTTGCCATTGTTAGGTTTTGAAACGGATCTAAGAAATGATCAGATCAAGCGTTGTGTACGATTGAAATTGGGGATGAAAGAATGGAAAATATAAAAGTTTCGAGACTCTATGTGTGTGTGTGTGTGAGAGAGAGAGAGAGGAAATAAGTTTGTCACCAGATCCTCCGGTAGTCGAAAATTCACCTTAGAATACGCATAAGCTGGTGAGTAGAGGGTATGCCTCGCCGCACTGCAAGTCATCATCACTACACCTCGACCACCAACGAACCACCCACAAATTAGAAAAGGTTTGTTGAATCCACCAATTCCGGTTGTAGACTTCTTACTCTGCGGGGATCGGCTTTCTCCAACAGTTTTGCTCCGCCCTAGGGGTTAGGTGGGGTGGGTAGAGACTAGAGAGAGAAAATTAGTGATGATAGAGAAAAAGATACAAAGAGTGAACTGGAGAGAGAGGAGAGCTGGGTGTGGGACTAATCGGAGTGGGGATGGCGTGGGGTGGTGGATTTATTGTGCAGATTAAGATTTAATTAAATTTGTATTAATTACATTTAATAATTCTATTTACCACCTGAAATTTGAATTTTAAACTTAACTCCCATTGTCTATGAAAATTAATCTTTAATTGCAGGGTTTTATGTAATTTTCCCTTAAAACAATTCTCTCTTTAAAAAAAGGTAAGGAGTACGGCCCTCCTTGTATTGTAAAAAAAAATAACGAACTTTATTCTTTACATACAAATAGCATACGTCGATTCTTAAAAAAATTTCTGTACATTTGGTAAAGCTTTTTGTATATTATAAGTTTTGGGGCCTAGGATATTTGAATAAAATTGATGATAGATCAACTTATCTATAATTATATTAAAATATCACGTTAAGGAAAAATTATTTTTTGGACAATTTTAATCCCCACAATTCAATTACTTCAATAATACCTTATCTTTCATTATTCGATATGTAATAAATACTACAAAATTATTGTCATTTATAAAATTTGTGTTATTAATTATTAATTAATTAACATTTACATTAATCTAGATTTAATAAATTTTCACTTAATAAATTGTGAATTACATGAATCTAAAGTTATTATAGATGAATTTATTCATATTTATTAATCTAGAAATTTTAATGGATGTTTAAATTTATATATTAACAATTAATTTTTATATATCAAATGTAATTTAAAAAGATTACTCATTTATAGTATTTCATCACTACAAAAAAATTTGAATCATAGAAATTTAGTTTTGTGAAAATAATTTTCTTATATTAAATTTCTATGCTAAATTTTGTTTTATATAATTTGTCCGAAACATATTTAATCCTCCAACAAATTAGTATCAAATATTATTTTCACATCACTTATAAAGTATTTTAAAATAATGTGCAATCCAGTAAGCTTCAAATGACTTTACCAAACATACTCCACATAAAGTGCACATAACAAGAATCCCCAACCTAAAGCAAGTGTTTCATCGAAGCCATTCTATCGTTTGCAAAGACCGAACTTACACCAGCAACTTGTTCAAAAAATAAATTAGAAATCAAAAGCAGTATTCCAACAAGCAATTTACAGGACACTACAAAACAAATGATCGTAGTCTATAGAACAGTGACTGCATAAATCCCAAAGACCAACCCTCCTCCAGAAAGGAAATAATAATAATAATAATAATAATAATAATAATAATAATAACAACATTATGGAGCAAAAGAGGGAACTAATCATTGAAAAAACAAAGAGAATTTGATTAGATATGTCAATCTAAGAATTTTACATATCATTAGCTGCATGAAGATCGCAGTGCTTTTGAGTTTCGAGTGGTCTACCATTTGTAAGCCGTTTCTTCCATACATCGGTTTCAGTCAATTCTATTCTGTCCTACGAAGAAACATTGATAAAAATATAAAAACATTAATAATGAAGCTAAATGTACAACCTAAATCGGAATGTTGAGTTTTAGAAATAAACGTGATATATAAAAGTTGCAAAGTGATACCTAGTGTAATAGAAATTTAATTTCACAAGCTAGGTTCCATTTTACAGTAGACTATAACCTGCAAAGAGACGGACTGCACAGCATCCAGGATGTTGCATGCTTAATGAACATAAAAGCGCGAATGACGCCTTCGAGAACTGTGAGAAACCAAGTACATGGAAATCAGAAAGAAATTGAAAGTGAAGAAAACAATCGGAAAATTACGAAAAATAAAAGAGTCAACTAAAATAATCACTTGATTTATACCTTCTCATCTAATCCTCGATCTTGTGTTTAAGGAGTTAAGAATCAATATAAATGAACCAGAAATTAGTGCCCAAACTACCTTAATGGACAAGATCCAGATAAAGACATGTTTTAACTCTTTCTTGCTAATGTTCATGGCATAAATGCATTTCGGGGAAGAAAATTTATAACAGAAGGAAATGACTTCATTTTTTGCAAGATTATGCCATCTGCCATATCATTGCAAAGAAGAAAAAGGTATGAAGGAGCATATAAATCACTTTAGTCCCTGTTTGACAGCCATTATTTCAATTGTTTATTTCTCATACTCATTTTTTATCACACATTTACACAAGAAAATATTTTGCACGTAAAGGCAAAACTATTCTTTTCTTTTTAACCACAGATTCTCGAGGGGGCAAAAAATAAAAAATCTATTTAAAACTCCATTTTCTTGAAATAATGGCCAACAAACAGGGGCTTAATATCAGTCCTGACCTAAATTACTCAATTTGGATTTTCTCGGCTTTACGAAATCAAAATTAGAAAGATTATTTAATTAAATATAGGAGGCTCTATTTAGGGTAATTCAATTAAAATTAATAATTTTCAGTGGTCTCAAAGAATTTAAAGATTCTCAAATTATCCGAGTTGGGAAGTTATATGGCCTCAAAGGTTTACTAAATATTTGAGATGTGTCTCTTTATATGCCTTATCTGGAGAGATGAATGAATAATTATTCATCTTCCGGACTTGGAAGTAAAATTTTGGTAGATAGGGATCCCAACTTCCCAAGGATTGGATTAGGAGGTGTTTTGGATTGATCAGGTCTTAATGGTTCTCTTAATCCCATGCCAATATATTCTCAAATATGATATCCAAATATAACAAGAAAGAAGCAATGAAGATAACAAAATCCATTATTCGCAATTCTGTGCAAAATTCAGAAGATTGGTAGGTTAATATAGCAGTAACTTTTAATATATTTATCAAAAAAGAAATATATTTAACTCAAGACATCCCTTCACCAAAGTTTTTGAATGTGTGTGTGTCTATATATATATATGCATATGTACACACACACACACACACACACACACACACACACACATACATATGAGCTCATAAATTCTGATTCATATGTTAAATTAAAATGTCAACAATAAAGAGACTACAGATATTAGGCTTTATTTAATATCCAGGTGATACCTGGAATCCAATTCCTTTTTACATTAATTATCAGCTCAGTTTTAGATATAACCAAAAAAAGAAAAAAAAAATAACAATATCAGAATTATCAGGAGGCTTCATCACTTAGAATCACCCACTATAAGCTATAAGCAAAAGCTTACAACTATTCTGGTGTGTGTGTTTTGGAGGAGGTCATTATACAGCTTCTGTAGCTGGTGCAAATGCAACCAAAGAAATTAAGAAAGACTTATTAATCATGGATCCACAAGAATAAACGACGGCACATCACTAAAAGAGAAACTTATAGGCACATATACCAAAGTCACTCACCTGCGGTGATCTGCTCTTCCCCTTGAGATTCCACTTGCACTCCCAAACTCATCATCAGCCTCGTCTGCTATATAATCGGCATATTCTACAGATGTTACAGAACCCTCATCAGAGTTAGAAGTATCATAACTCAAATGACGGTTTCCTCTTCTAGAATCACCAACTCTTGATCTTCTCCTGTTTCTAGACGTCCTAAAATTTTCAAACACCTGATACAATATGCAAGATGTCCACCAGTTCCCTTCATCCCCAGGGAAGTCATCACATTCATCACCAGAGTTATCATTCCCATATTCTATCACATAATCACCCAGAACAACCCCACGTGGGACTTCTGAGTGGATAGTGCTCAAAACATCAATGATCTCAGAGGATTGCTGGAAATTCTCCCAATCAAGCTGTCGTGCAGGATCAATCTTTGAAGGGCATGCATGAGGATGCTCTAAGTGTGCATGTTTATGAAGTTCCATGTAGGTGCCCATGAATCCACATTTTTCCTCTTCACAACAGCGTTTCTTCTCGTCCAAATATGTACGAGCATTATGAACAACTACCCATCCAGTAACTTCTCCTCTACACAAGGGACACAGTGGTTTGCTGTCCGACACCAGATTCAAACAGCTAACGTTCTCCACAGAGCTTGGTGATTGGGAACCGGATAGCATCCCACTTGCTTGTTTAAAACGATCCAGACAATTTGAGTGCAAATGGTCAGTGTCACACACAAAAGGTCGGCATCCTTTTTCATACGATGAACACTGAAGAAGAACGCCATTGTGAGGAAAGTCAAGGCATATGGGACAAATGACATCATCCCAGTTGGGATACAACTCAACCTCCTCCATTCAAGTTGTGTTTGATGGTGATCCAACCAAAACTTTCTATGCACATGAAGAGACTAAATTATCTACTTTTGAAAAATATATGGCCAGAAATCAATATCAGAACAATGGATGATAGCCAAGCACATTGTCCAGCACAAAGTTCACAATCAGGTTCACAGAAACAATTAAAACAAGAAAAGAAACTGTGTCGAATGCTACAGGAGACAGAAGCTGACAGCACTCATTTAGCGGAACACTAAAATGAACAATTGAACATGTTCACTTTAAGAGCTTTTTAAGATGTAACTAAGTACCATAAAGAACTAACTAATAGCATAGAGAAATACCGGCGGCCACGAAAATTTAAAGATAAAAATAATTGCAATGAAACGGTGCAATCTTAGTAAATAATGAGATAGAATCAAAGGTCCTACCTACCATAAAAATATTAAAATCGTATTTATCATGCATTACATCAGCTCATTAAGGTCCTCGTATAAATTTCTTGCATCCAACACATACAGAAAGCATGGTCGTCATTCATTATGTGTTGTCGTTAAGGCCTACAAATCTAATGCACCTGATATATAGAGCTACTTTTACTCCATATATCCTTTATAACGATTTTTTATTGTGTAACTGTAGATCATTCATGTCACCACTTATCCAAATTCAGTTGGAAGGATAGATGTCGGTGGAAGAAACAAACAACAATTATCAGAGACATGCTTACATCCGCAATTAGTCAGAGGAACAGAGGTACAGCAAGGAAAGATCAAATAATTGAGAAATAATTAAAACAGTGAAAACAAATTCAAGGGAAGTTACATAATCCACTCATTACCTTTCTCTTAGAACGACTTTACTATTATTAATTTTTTAACTCAAAATCATTTTTCAAAAACCTAGCATGATTGTCAAAGATGCAAATTTAGGTGAACTTATATGCATTTCTACCAATATATATTAACAATTTATAACATTTTTTTTCTTTTGGGGAGTTACTTCACTAGTAATTGCTTCCCTAAACTTCTCACAATCAGTCTTTCCAAATCTACTTCTTTTTATGATTTAAAAAGGCCAAAAAAAAAAAAAAAAAAAAGAAACAAGAAAAAAAAGGGGTCTTCATATTAAAGTGCGTTAACTTTCTTGAGGTTCACAAAGAATTGACGTCAAATAAAATTGGGGGAAATTGGATGTAAGTTGAATCGATTTCCCCATTTCATACGAAAAAGCTCAGGACAGTTCGAAAATGGCACCCAATCAATCAGCCAAATACATATGCAAAAAGGAATTGGCTTTAAAATCATATGGAAGCAATAATTAAGCATCAATCAAATCCACTGTCCATAATAGTACTAAAAGTCAACCGATCCAAAACCTCGAAAAATCATGTGAACATATGTTCCCTTGCATAGATATATAGAGGGAGAGGAGAGATGGAGCAAAACCTGGTGAATTAAAGATTCTGAAAATGGTGCAAAAAGTGAAACGGGAGAAGATGGTGTGTCGTTGAAGTTTCAAGAATTTGTTGTGCCCTTTCTTGTTCACATCTGTTTAGTCAACATCACACGGCATATTTGAAAAAATTTAAATTAGGGCATGATGGAATAGGATAAAAAATTATTAAAAAAAAAATAAATTAAAACATCAAAATCAATAATTAATTTTAACAATAAATTTATAATTTTTATTAATTTTTAACAATATATTTATTAGTTTTTATTAAAATCTATTAAAGTTTTTATCAAAAACTTCGTCAAGAAGCACAAACATTTTCTGCTTTACTTTTTCCATTTACAAGTCATCTACCATCCATGGGTCGACTCAGAATTAGGGTTCGTTTCCGGTCAAGTTGTGCCTTGGTTGCATTTTATGTGTCCCGATTGTCTTGACTTGGTTGAACGATGTACTTTGGCACTTTTAAGTGAGATTGGGGGCATGTTTAATCCTCCTTTTTTAGTTTAGAATGCATTTTGAAATGGTAGAATGATAGAGAATATATGGTTAAAAATAAAAAAAAATTTGAATTTATATATAATATTATTTTATTAAAAAAATATGTGGTTAAAAAGAAGAGAGAAAAATGTATTTTGAAAAAATAAGAATCAAACAAGAGCTTAAAATAAGATGAGTATTTTTGAAATTTTCTTTTTTATTTCTATGACTTTTATATCTCGCAAACTCTTCAAATTAGAGTTCCTAAACTAACTTCTCGTGTCTTTTTTCTAGTCTTTATGATGCTAGTACAACACTATTGTCGATCAAGCATCTAGTTTGAGTACATAGAAAAGATTTAGCCCGACTTTGTAGCAACATGTTTGATGACTTGATACAATTATAAGTCTTATATAATTAGTCTATGTTTGATACAGATTCTTTAAAAGTTCATTTTTCAATCACAGAAATGCTCAATTTCAATTGCATTTGTAACGGTAGCTCTCTTCCCCATCTGTTACCATAAGCTCAATCAAAACTTTGTCGTTATTGGCAAGATTAACCATGTGACCTTTTTAACAATTGGGGACCAAAAAATCGCTTTAAAAGATAATTTTGATTGTGGTCCCACATTTTTTTAATACATTTTTACTATATATTTAAAAAAAAAATAATAAATTATTTTATGATCATAATATATTCGAAAAGAAATATAAATCAAAGGTAAATTGATTACTAGAACACGTGTGACTAAAGCTTTAAAGCAGTGAAGGTTACTTTTAAACTTTTGAAAAAATATAATTTTAAAAGTTATCTTTTTTATTAACGAAATTTGCTTTTTATTTCGACGTTAGCCAAACATAGATATCCATGATATAAAGCGTCAAAATGGGTCGGGTCGGGTCGGCTCTGGTCGGGCTAGCCCCACATTACCTCTACCCGCCAGTTACATATGTATGGATACAAAACAAAATAATAACTGAAACTAACGAAATATCAAATATTCAAATCATTTCAATTTCCATTTCTCACAATGGCAACCCCCTCGTGCTCTCGATCTGGCGCCGGCGTTAAAATTGTCTCAAATCGGCGGAAGAACCGGCTAGCTGCCGGTCCTTACGACCGTCCGCCTCCGCCTCCGAGAAGTCCTAATTGGTTAGCCGATGCAATTCTCCACTCTGCAATCACCCTTGCTTCCGGCGCCGGAAAAATCCTCTCCTCCGTTCTCCTTTCCGACTCTTCTTCTGATGAAGATGTTGACTCCGCGTCTGGTACACATATTTTATTTACCTGCATTTCGTGTGTTCAAAAGTATTCACCGAAATTGTGTCTTTTAACATTCCCCTCTGTGCTGTTTTACATGTTTCATTTTTGTTGTGGAGTTTGAATTAGAGTGTAATGAAGTCTATTGCTTGTCCCTATGTATCTAAAATAATGCTCTTTTATTTAGGTGCAATTTAGTGTCTCTTGACTTTATGCAATCTCCGAAAGGTTGTGAATGGTTCATGATTTGAATATTTTAAAGCTAAGTTTTGTACGAGTTCGTAATGTTTGGCACTCTGTAATGGATAATCTGAATTTCTGAAACAGTAGACCGATATCCTGTGAGTTTGGTTCAGCAGGAAGAATCACTAAGAGCTGTGGCGGAGAGTTTGAAGTCTAAATTTAGAAATAATAAATTCGAATTTTTACTTCACTCCCTTTGATTGCAACACATACCAGATAGGAAAATCCATTCTGTTTATGGAAAATTGTGATACCATCAGTATTACCCCACCATGCAGATTGCATTTTTTGTTCGTAGTGTTTGATTTGGTCTTGTTTCTATTGGTAGCTACTGAGTGTGCCAAGTTAAAATGTTATCCTGTTGCTCACCTTTATTCCCTTTCCCTCCCCTTCCCTCTCTCCCTCGTGTGTGCATTTGTACTTTTTCTGATTGACATTAGAGTTGAATTCTTTTTATTGTTCTTCTTTCCTCTTCTCCTCCTCCTTTTCTGTGTGCAGAGAATGATGCTGGCAATGATAATGACTATGAAAATCCTTCTGATGAAATTGATAAATTAAGCCAGGTAACTTTCTGCTTCGTGTTGTAGCATGATGATTGCATGGTGCTGATGCCAAATAGAAAATAGAAGAACTGACAAAATTTTGATACTTCCATATCGTGTTAGTGTGCCTAAGCACTAGTACTTATCCAGGGAGAGAAAGGAAGAAAAAGATCTTTAGGAAAGGGGAAAAAGATTCATAGAAGTAAAACGCAATACTTTGTTCGATGTATAAGGTTTTTGGATGTCTACATGTTATTTTACCACCGTATGATGCATGACAATTACAGAGGTTCTTCTTTAACTTTTGATGCTAAAGTCACCTCAGGACAAGATATCGAGTTTTTGCACTGGGTTCATTGAATGTAGGATGAATGAGGAGTACAAAAACAAATTCTTTCAGGTTGTGAATGGGTTAGGTGGACACAACTCTTCAATTAGTTAGCATTTTGCTTTTTATAATTAAAATGAACTTCCTTGAATTGCTCCTCCGACGAAGCTATGCTAGAAAAAAAAAGTTTAATTGCTTCCAATTGCATCAGCATATTTTTGTTCAACTGTGAAACATGTCTGGTTCAAATTTTTTTAGTGTTGAAGGACAACATATGGATTATATCACAGAGGTTCTACCAGCCATCTCAACCTGTAATCTACTCTTTCAGTTTTCTCTCCAGGATTTGAAGGAGAATTTCAATTCTTCTAATTTATCTTTCTCCTTAGTTGTAAAATTTGTTCCATGTTTGTTGGTAAGAATAATCTAGAGAATTGAGATCTTCCAGTCACAGTGAGATAGATTGGCACTTGATATTCTGTTTATTTATTTATTTTTTTGAAGTATGTTTAAATCTTAGTAAATGCTGATACTAGATTACTAGTAAAACATGTCATTAACTTTCAGTCTGTGGCATCTTAGCCTCTCAAGTATTTCGGTACAGTTAAATGAGTAACTTTACTTTTATCATTATTTCCAGAAGAATGGAACTTCATTGCAAATGATAAAAGACGGACAAGAGTCCCAATTTAGTGCAAGTAAAAGTATAATTGAACGGTTGATTATGCAGGAGACGTATTCAAGGTAATAATGACAATTCAGACAAAATTTGATCTTTGTTTGAAAAATTTTCTAGGATTTTTTGGGTTACAATTTTTTTCTCTCTGCAATCTCCATTCATTCTCATTCTAGATTCTTTTAGCTTGTTTTGTACCCACTTGTGACAGTTGCTAAGTTACGGAATTTGTGGTTTCCTGGGCTCTGGCTTTAGCATTATTTCATAATAAATATTTTAGAACACAATCTTTATTGTGAAACATAAATTTATGATTGACAACTGGATATGCAATGTGCATTATTCGGAGAAATTGTAATAAAAAGGAGTAATGGGTCCCATGAAATGTGTGGTTAATAAGTGTGTAGTATTTTGAATGTGTGGTTAAAATTAATATTTGACTTTGACTTTAAATTATAAGGAGCTAATAATTTTTTTCAAACATGATATTAGTGCAAGGAATATGATCTTCCCATAGTACTTATTGTCCTCCGATCTGTAATGCAACATTTTGTTTTCTATTTTTCTCTCAGGGATGAGTGTGATCGACTGATTAATATTGTTAACTCACGAGTAATAGGTTATTCCATAAATGAAGCTGAGGTGAATGGTCTACATACTGATGCCCTGAGGGATATTGGCAATGGTACTGTATTATTAAAAAATTGCAGTCAATTCCACTTGAACTCTTTACATGTCACCGTAGGGTTCTTTCTATACTTCACAGAAACTGTTGATCTCTACAATAAAGATGTTGTGGAAGCCAAAATATGGTTTGAAGAGAAGAAAATGGGATTAAATGCTGGGTCAGATTTGGCACATGGGACCTGTGGTTCAAACTCTGTTGTGGTTCAACCTGTTAGTAATTTTACATCTGAATATATGTGCAAACCAGCAATATTATTGTTATCATTTACCGTCAACATGCTGTTCTTCGTTTTTCTTTTTCTTTACCATTTTTTTTTTTTTGTCATATCACTGTTATTTGTTGTTTATGCTGATTAAATATATCTCTAAATATGATACTCTGGACTCTGGAGATTACTCTTTTGTGTTTTATTTCCCCTTGAAATGGAAAGCTGTGGGTAGTTCTGCAAAGTGAAGCCCATACAGTTTCTGATGTTCCTGAATTTTACTAATTCAGATACTAAGTGAATTTGGTCCACATGTGGATATGTCTAAATCCCGTATGAATGTCTGTCCACCTTGGACCTGTCCTGCACAACATACTGAATTAAGAACTCCGTCAATAATGGTGATGGAGCTGTCCAAGGAAGGAACATTGAATTCAAGAGGAAATGATTATTTGTCTTCAAAGGCGCTTTCTGATTGTTTCTTTTTAAATATCTGCATTTTCTGTATTTTCTTCTTCATTAAGTTGGATCTCTCTTCTATGTCACTTCCCATGTAGCCTTCCGAACTATTTTCCTGTTTCTTTTAAATGCATAAAATTCTATTTTCTATTTGAAAAAGAAATAATTATTTCTTGTCAAATTTCTCAAGCTGCATACAGAAGTATTCCTTTAAATGGAAAATTTGTGAAAAAATGTGAAGCTGCTTTGTTGTCATTTCTTGTTAATGGAAACTGATGGTTCTCACACATTAGAACAGGATGCAAGATTTTTTTCGTGCAAAATGTTTCCCCGCACAAAATGACACAAATCTAACGATCCATTTTTATTTTTCATAAAGCTGCAGATTATACATTTTTCAAGTTTTTTACAGTTGAAGTGATGATTTTTTTTTTTTTTTTTTTTTTTTTTACTCAAAAGTATGTTAATTTTAACATTTAACTTGGAAAAGATTGAGGGTCATGTGCATCCTTTCAATCTCTTTGATTTCATAATTTCCCGAACTATACTTCTTTCTAAATATGGCAGAAAAGGAATTCTCTTTCATCTGGGTCATGGAATATTCAAGAGGAACTTCGAAGAGTGCGTTTAAAGGCAACAAAAGATATGTCATGTTCTCCATCCTCAAAGATTGATCTATCATTATCTGTGCTTGCACCAAAGAGAGGCCAGGAGTCTTTGGTATCTGAGATACTAGCAGCTGGTGTGGGAGAGAGAATGATTGAGCCAAAAGAACCCAATTCTATAGACCCATCTTTGAACTTGGATGCGGGAATGGGCACTGATCCTGGTCTCACAGGTTGATTTCTATCTCACCAGTTTTGATATTCTTCCTTGACGTCAAGAATTCTACATGTATCTATGTTTACTACAAGAAAAAAGCACTCGAAAAGAATTATTTATGGGACATAAAAAACCATTTTTATTTTTCCTGAACCAATTCAGATACAGTAGACATTTGGTTTAGCATCAGTTAAATTTCCAGAGAATGAAAAAACCCTTGTACCATGGTTTCAGATGATGAAAAGACACACCTAACCTCTAAGTGTGTTCACCTTTCAGTTAATTTAAGAATCTGAAAATTTAAGCTCATCATTTCGTGTAAGTAGGTATTCTAAGATTTTTCTTACATAACATTTGCTCTTTCAATAATTATCATGAGCACAATGTAAATTAAACTTCTACTTTATTAGATCTTTCTTACACGACATTTGTGTCTACCCACCGTAGTCATTACCTATGCTTAAACTGGTTCTGTTGAAAACTGTGCACAGTATGGACCTATTCTCCTTTTCAATTTAGATTTGAATTTTATGAGATACTGAAATGACCTTGAATTCCTGTGAATTAGAATGCTGTAACATTATTTTCACATAATTGTATATTTAATTGAGGGAAATTTGTTTGTGTGGTGTTTACAAAATGTTAATTAACCGGATTGTAGAGTCTTTAGTACTGATTTAATAGCAAGGCATGTTTCATTTTACATATTACATTACTTCCAGTTTCTGATGTAGCGCAACTGACTTATTTTTCAACTTTTTCATACATGCAAGTCACTGGATTTAAATCTCCACTGATCAGCTCGAGATTTTGTTTAGTTATACAGAATAATTGGAATTTTTTTTGGGAACAGTAGTTATTCATGTTTTTCTTGTCCCTCTTGGAGGAATGTTGGTTAGTTTATATGTAGAAGGGGAGGGATGAGACGCGTCCTTTGTTGGTGCCTGTAAAATAACCTCTGAGAAATCAACTGTCTCCGCTGTGCTGACGTGTCTTACAAATCATATTCACTTTTACCAGTCCGAGTTTCACAGACCGCAAGTTTTGGCCCTAAGGCTCCGCGCCTCAAGCAGCATTCTCCTCCTCCTTAGGCGTGCAAAGCTCGAAACAACCGGCACACATGCATGCTTATAGGTAGGATACTAGACAATAGGTGCATATGTTGACACCTTTAGTGCACCATTTGGTATTATAGATCATATACCTAGCTGTTGGCCACCTTGCCGTACCATATGGAGAGAGGAGCACTCTCGCTAGATGACAAAGATTCTGTTTTGTGCGTCCCTGGTTTCTCCATTTCATTTTTATGATGTAACAATAGTTATTTGGTTCTTGTTATAGGAGGAAGTTCCTTTCTTTCTATATGATTACATCATTCCGTCACCAACTCTTGTATGCTCGCCATGATTTTCCAATTATTCTAGGATCAACTTGATAGTATCATTTTTCGTTTTGGTAAAGTTGATAAATAGTAATGTAAGGAGATAAACTAAGGTTTTTCTGTTGTTCATTAGCTATGAATTGGCTCTGGCGTAATCGAAGAAGATGGAATGTGAATGACAAGGTAAACAAAGAAAATAAAAGGGCAGCTGAACTGAAGCAAGAACGCGAGCTCAAGAGGCTCAAAAGCTCCGTAAATTACAATGGGAGAAAGGAACAAAGAGGAGAGAGCGGAAATCCAAGCACAATATAGCACCGATATGGTACGTTTAAGATGTCACAATGAATATTTGTTATTACTTTTCTCAATCTCTATACATGAGCTTGCATCCCCTTATGGAACAATTTTGTATCAATACTTATCAAATCAAAAAACAACGGGAAAAGATTACGTCGCTGGATCTGCTGATCATTAGTCACACTGGAGCATATCCTATCAGGGATCATTTTTCCGTGTACTTATTCTCTGCACTCTCTCATTGTCGCTCTCCATTTGTTTTGCTCGTTTTCTAATCATTATTGCTCTCGAAAATATTTTATTGCTCATTTTCTGATGACTATTGCTCTCGAAAGTATTTCTTTGCTCTTTTTCTGATTATTATTGCAAGTGGATATAGCTAAGTGAATCAACTGTATCTTGCAATTAGAAATAATTGATTTTGGAACCCCTTCTTGACTTCTCAATCACTTTTTTCTGTATGAGTTAGCTACAATATCTGTTTTTTCCAGATCCATGTTCAAAGGAAGCTATTTAGTAGTTTTTCAGTAATCAGCAATTGAAGCGACCAAATTTGCTGAAAGACCGTGTAAATGGCTTTCCATGACAAGCACAAATTTGAGACAATATTCTCTTTCTATTTTTTGCTGTTATTGTTTTCTTTTTCTTTTTTCCTGATGGGGGTTAGATACACACGATACAGTACTATGTATATTTTCAGTCTATCGATTAGAATTTACAGATCACGTTGCTTCCCTTGTTTATTTATTCGCAGGAGTGGAAAGAGGATAGAACCATGAATAATCTGATGAGGGAAACCATAATCTGAATGCCATGAGCCAGAAGAAGAAGAAGACAAAGAAAGCTTTTGTAGATGACATGTAAGATTCTGAGTTGAAATTGGCTGAGCATGTATACATACACATTTACAGTATAGAAATCAGTACACATGCAACCATAATCCATAATCCTGTAGTTAGCTAATAGAAATCGGTAACTACATGAACATTTACTCTGATTTCTCTATTTCTAAATAAGTTCAACTTATAAACAATTTGAATTTGCCAAACTTTCAAAAAAATTTTGTCTCATTTTTACATTGATTAGAAGTAAATTGTACTTCAAGCCCCAAAATACATGCAGGCAATCAGAAACATGGCTCTTTTACCCCTTATATTAAAGAGTTCGCAAATTTCTTCAATTCTGATTAATATTGTGCAAGCCATAAGATTCTATCTGTTTCGACCTACTCTTTGAATTTACCGACGATTACTTCGAAGTCTGAGAGATTTTTGCAACTCATCTGGTAAGTGGACGTTTCTCTTTTGAAGGTTGACATCAAAATTCACTGAGCACAAGGTAATCTTACGAATATACTTCCATATTTTAACTCCGACTATGTTTACCATAGCCATTTTCGAACCTGAATAAATGAGAAGGGTTGTGGAAGGTTGACAGCAACCCTAAAACTGTCAAATCAAATATGATGCCAATATTCATCCATATTTCAAGTTTCAATTCTAGTTATATTTTTGACAGCTAGCCCCAGTCTGGAAGAAGGAGGAGGGTTGTGATAAGTTGACACATGGTCTAAAACTCTGACACATCTGAAAGCAATATTTTCTCAATGTTTATGCTAGAGACAAAGCGTGGTGAGAATCACCACAGAATTTCTACCTTCAATATATCAGTCTATAAGCTGGAACTTTCTGAATTCCAGCACCCACCATTGCTTTCCTAAGCTCGGCAACACAATCCCATATCTGTTGGTTGAATATGGAAATTCAAGGGAATGGGGAAGAGAACAAAAAGAAAGAATCAAGAGAACCAAAACTTGGTATGAAGGCTTAAACAACTGATCGTTTTCCTCAAATTATATTTGCTCCCTCTAGGATTTAATTGGTACTTCAAGGGATTTTTGACAAATGGTTTGCAGGATTGAATTAAGCCTTCAAGAAGAAAACACTTAAGCAATAGCGTTTTAATTTCAAAACTTAATGAACATAAAGGGTTTTGAATATGTTTTGATAATTGAAGAAATCTCTTTGATTTTGAAATGATTTGTTTGTATTTCAAGTATTGATTTTTTGTACTGTGTTCAGGGACAAACCCAGACGTTATGTATAGTGGGGTCAAAAATTAAAATGCATTTTTTTTTTCAAAATAACATATTGATTGTTCCTAAAACCCAATTTCAAACACCATTTCAACAAGTTGCAAAAAAATATATCCAAACCCACCGAATCACTTGATTTGAAGAAAGAAATTCAAAAATCAGAATACACACAAAATTTTTGAAAAAAATCAGATTTTTATGACATATCCCGATATCCAAACCCACATACATTTCAAGTTTCAACATTTTCAAATTTTAAAAAATCACAAACATATTTATATTTTATACTGGCTTTTTGATGAAGGCGTCAATCTCAGGCCGGCTGAGGGTCATGGTTGTATTGTATACTTGTATTTTATATTGATTCAATTCAATGATTCATCGAGTTGCGATCACAAAAAGTGTTGGTCTTAGGATCGATTATTCATACAGAAATGATTTGCATACAAGTAAAAATTACAGAAAAGAAAAATACCAAGAATTTTCGCCCATTAGGGCCTGGATGTTCAATCAAAACCTACTTACCCATTGAGTATTTTACAAGTAGATTTGGCTCAAATCCACTAAAAATAACAAAGAATCGATACAAACTGTATGAAGAAACCATAGTTTCTTCACTTAAATTTTCTTTCGTCTCCCTTTACAAAGAAATTGCTCTCTTCACAATTCCTCAAGTTGTATACAAAATACAATACAAACATCACTGAGAATTTTATGGAGATTGGAAATCAAAATCACGAAGTAGAAAGAACTCTAAAAAAAGGAGACGAAGAGAAAACCCTAAAAATGAGACTGTACATCACCACGAAGGGTCACAGGAGGCTTTTATGGTCCAACCAAAGAGACCAGATCCAATGGTCAAAACAAAGCCAGAAGTAGGGACAACAGTTAATCTTACAATTTAGAGAAAAGAAGCATTCAAAAAAAAAACAAAAAAACAAAACAAAACAAAACAAAATGTCAGAAGGATTAAATTCAGTTGGATTTTTAACTAAGTTGATTAAACCTTTTCAACCATATTTCTAACAAAATGAAATTTAATGTCAACATGCTTAGTCTTATCATGATATACAGATTTCTGCTTAAATGAATTGCACTTTGGTTATATGTACAAATTCTAACAACTTCATTCATAAAGTCAATTTCATTTAACAAGCCTCTTAACCATAATCCTTCTTTAACAGCATCACATGCTGCAACATACTCAGCTTCTGTAGAAGTTAGAGCCACAAGTTTTTTGTAATTGAGACTTCCAACTAATACAGCCATCACAACGAGTAAGCATATAAGAAGAGGTTGATATTCTTTTATCTAAGTCATCTGCAAAATCAAAATTTGTAGAACCTTTTAAAATAATACCTTTATGACATCTTTGAAATTGTAATCCTAATTCAGTTGAGCCCTTTAAGAACCTAATCATCCATTTTATTGCTAACCCATGAGTTTCACCTGGATTAACCATAAATCTACTAAGAATATTTATTCCACGAGCTAAATCAGGCCTAGGGCATATCATAAGATACATAATAGAGCCAACAACATTAGCATAAGGTATTTTACTCATTCTATCATACTTCTTATCAATTTTTGAGAATTGTCACTAGAAAGTTTGAAGTGATTTGCTATAAGCAAAGTCACAGGTTTACTTTCAATCATAGCAAAATTTTCAAGTATCTTATTTGTATAAGAGTTTTGATTCACATACAAAATACAGTTTTTCTATCTCTTTTAATCTCCATGCCTAAATTTTTTTTACTTGTTCTAAATCTTTTATTTCAAATTCAGTTTTAAGTTTTTCTTTAACAAAATCAATTTTACATCTATCTTGGCAAGCAATAAGCATATCATCAACATACAATAAGAGATAGACAGAGTCAGGTCCTTCTGGCCTTTTGAAGAAAAAACGAGAATCAAAATTACTCTTAAGAAATCCAAGATCTTGAACGTAAGAGTAAAATTTCTTATACCATTGCCTGGGTGCCTATTTCAATTCTTAGAGTGATTTTTTTAACAAACAGACCTGGTCAAACTTTGGGTTGATTTCAAATTCCTTTGGCTGATTCATATAAATGGTTTCTTCAATATCACCATTTAGGAAAGCAGTCTTAACATCAAGCTGGTCCAATTCCCAGTGGAAGTGAGCTGTTAGGGCCAATACTTAGCAATAGGTGAACATATTTCATTATAGTCAATACCCGTTCTTTGTGTAAAGCCTTTTCCCACAAGTCTAGCATTATATCTTATACCCCCAAAATCAATTTCACTTTTTTTTTTTTTTTTTAATTTTTTTAAACCATTTACAGTCAACAACCTTTTGATGTTTAGGTCTATTGACAAGGGTCCATGTTTTAGTTTTAATTAAAGAATCCATCTCCTCTTGCATGGCTTCGAGCCAAAATTTTGAAAATTTTATTTGAGTTTTATTCTGATTCCTAAATTTTGAAAATTGGGGTCTTCCTTTCTTGTGTGAATTGAAATTGAATAGATTGTTATGGTTGGTCTTTTTGTTTTGATTTACCTTTTCCCTAACATTTAGACCTTCCCAAGTTTAGGATTTTTAAATTCAGATTTCAATTCAAGTTCCCTGTTCCTTAAAGATGGTATAACAATATCAACAGTAAGATCAGTTTTCCCATTCTAAGGCATTTATCAGATCTTTGTATTTTTCACCCAGTGCATTTAACAGAGCAACAACTTGTTGATTTTCAGACAGTTTCTCATCATAGTCAGTTAATTGTTTAATCAATCTTTTAAATTTATCAATGTTTTCTTCTAAGCTTGAAGAGGGATCAAATCTGAAGTTGTAAAATTGCCTTAGCAGGTAGCATTTATTGGGTATAGCTTCAGTCAGATATAGGGACTCAAGTTTTGTCCAAAGACCTTGTGTATTAGTAGGTTCTTCGACCTTCCTAATAACACTATAGACAAGTGCAAAAATATAGAGCTCCAAGCAATCTCATCTAATTCCAGTTTTCCATAGGTACTAATCTCAGTACATAGGGCTAGACAAAACTCTCGAACCGAACCGAGCAATTCTTCTTAAGTTAAATATCCAAGTAGGTATCTAAATCGAGGACCGACGGATTCGGTTCGGTTCGAATTTCGGTTCTAGATCAAGAACCAAATAACCGAATCTCCCTAATTTTTAATTAAGGAAAATTATTTAATTTTTTTCTAAATAAATTTGTTAACTAGGTAATTTAGCTCAAACTCGAAAATGTAATTTTCCTATTTCCAATTTTCAGCTCAAAGCCAAGTTAATCAAATTAATCTAAATTTTATCCAAATCTGTTACTCTATTGTAGTGTCGGTTCTACCGTTCTGGAGAAATTGAAATTGAAGCTTGATAACGCCTCTCCTAATTATTGTGAGCTCGCTACCTTTATCTTCCCGTGATTTTAACAATCAAATTTATGAAAAACTCAAGAAAGAGAGGCGCAAAAGACACATAAGATTGGATTACATTATTTTGTAAGAACTAAAGTTGAACATGCCATTAATTCAATTAATATAACTTTGTAAATATTAAAAAAATAATTATAATAAGGAACCTGAAAATCGAACCGAACCTGAATGGTTCTATAATTAAATTTAGACCAGACGGTTCCACTTATTAAAGACCCAAAAATTTCAGGTCCGATTCGGTTCTAATGAGAACTAAACTGAATTGGACCATGTCCAACCCTATCAGTACACCATGTCCCATCAATATCCTCAACACATCTTCGTTGTAATAATAGAGCTCTCATTTTCTGACGCCACAGACTAAAGACTCCAATCCCTCTCCAAATTTCTACCTCAAATCTTTGTTTAGTAGTCATGATTACAGATAAAGTCACATATTCAAGTTTATATGCCACACATGATATAGCAAGTATAGACAGTGTGAAAGAACAATAAGGATTCCAATATCACAATCTAATATCAAGATATGCATTTGGTCAACGATAACAATTTTAATCAAAGTAAGCTGCCAATTTGAAAGGCCTAAGGAGTGGTGACCCGTGAGTCCACTATCCCTTCAGATTCCTAGGTGTTTGCAGGAGACCTTGGACAAAGAAAGGTAGTAGTAGATCACTTATCTTAATAACCAACTCAAAATAGGCAGTGCACAAATTAAAAATTAAGAGAGTAAGGGATTTATACCAGAACTGAAACGTTAATGTTTTAGAGTGAGGAAGGTAGTGAGGAATACTAGAACCGATTACAAAATCCAAGATATTACACAAAAAGCCAACGAGTCACATTAACTCAGTGTGACTTAGTAATGAGTCACAAGAAACCAGTAGGAATTGGAGTGAGTCGAGTTAACTCACGATTACTCAAAATGAGTTTTGAAAGAATACAACTCAGTGATAATCAGAAAACTCAGAACTTCAAGAAATCTAGAAAATATAACTTTCTTTAAATAAGGTAAATAAGCAGTATCACGATGTACTCAAAAGATCCAAACAAAAATTGAATTGAAGGTAAATCTTAGCCAAAAATTTCAGAAAACACAATTATTTTAAAAAAACTCAAGAAATAAAAAAAAAAAAAAGGTTTTAGATCTGCAATCTAGAGTTTTCAAAAAAAGTTTTGAACCCGAACCCTAACCCTTTGAGGAATGGAGCTCTGATACCACTTGTTGGTCTCAGGATCGATTATTCACACGAGAACGATTTGCAAGTACAATAATAGACTATGAATTGGAGATATGGGAGTTGGGCTTCAGTTAGTGGCTGGCTGGTAGGGAAATAACACCATTAGAACAACCCAAAAAAAGAAAAAAAAGGAAATTACTCCCAATACATCATATTTGATAAAATTTCAAAAAAAAAAAAAAAAAAAAAACTTTTTCAAAACCCAAAAAAAAAACCAAAAAAAAAAAAAAAAAGGAAATTACACCCAAAAAAACATATTTGAAAAAATTTAAAAAAAAAAAAAAAAAAAAATACTTTGTGATTTTTTTATCCTAATATTACTTTATATATGACGGTAAAAGAAAAAGCAAATCACTTCACTCCTAATTGATAATCAATTTGGAGCTGATCTTGATCCACCAAACTCCCTCCTTTCACAAATAAATCAAGTCAAAATACCCTTATTTACGATATCCACATTCATTCATATTCTCAACCATATAGAATCCTCTCAACACCACCAAATTTGTCCCACAAACTAATCATGTATCATATTCAAATATCATTCTAATTCTTCAATTTTTATTTTTTTATTTTTTGTTTTTTTGCATTTGTACCTTGATTTTCAATGTAAGCAACATTAGGGTTTATTCTCCATTATATAATCCCTAATGGAAGGTGAAATATCACCGTATTCATCCCAATCGAAGCATTCATTTTTAAATAATTGTTGTTTTTTCGAAATTTCATCCACAATACAAATTTCACTTTTTTTGCAATCACAAATTTGTTTTTGATGGATAGATACAAAATAAATCGAAGAGATTATGAGTAAACCCACACCTGTCTAAATTTTGGTTGCCCATTATGAATTTAAATTGTATGATGAATTTTGAATGGGCATTGAATGCGAAGCTTAATATAGGTTAATTTAAAATATATATCAGTTGCAAAGGACTCTTTGACATCTATATTTGGTACATAGTAATTCCTAAAATAATTATCAATTCACACAGTATTTTATTTTATAATAATATAAACATCATATAGTATATCTTGAAATTTTATTTTATAATAATATAGAAACGAATTTTTTTGAAAAAAAAAAAAACCCAAATTTTTTGTGGAGTCAAATGACCCCACATGACTCCATGTGGGTCCGCCCCTGATTGTATTTATGAATGAAAAACTATCTCCTATACGTAGTTTTCCATCAACACACCACGCAAAAGCCCTAATGATTAATGAAAAGTTGAAATTTTTCTTGAAAACTCGCCAGAAAACCAACTAGAAATTTAAACCCTATTGGTCTGAAAAATGAATTGGACAATCGCCCAATGCAAATCCAGGTGGCTGCTAATACAGATTTTTTGGCCTTTGATTGCCAAAAATGAGACTGGGCTATCGTCTAACCTTAAGCAAACTAATTTTCTAATCTCTCCATTTTTTCTTTTGATTGTTTTTGCACTTATTTGATACCCTAATATGGATGTATAATCATTTCAAATCACATTTTTCAAATCAACAATATCTTTCAATTTAAATTTAACCATAGTGTAATTCTCAAAAAGGATAATCGAAATTTTAAGTAACATGATAGCTCTGAACCAGTTATTCCTTTTGATAATATGATGAAAACACACACACAAGTGTCATATGTTCACAAGTTCCTCAAACTCGTTTAACACTAATATGACCTTGCACTCATCCTATTCATCGAACTTTTAAGAGAAAAACTCTAGCTCTCCATTGATGTGTTACTATCTCAAAGTTTATCTAGATAAAAATTTTCTATTATTTTTGTTACTTTTAAAGATACTTGTATTTAGTACTGAACTTCTTTAAGAATTTAAAGCTCAACCCTCATTTAAGTGACAATTAGCATTGTATAATTAGGATAGGACCTGTGGATTATTGATCTGATAATGACAAGTCATTGGTGAATCTTTTTAATTTATGAGTTTCAACTCCATCCTCCTTGAAGTAGATATTACTAAATCTCTATTAAAAGGTTTAGTTAAAGGATCCACTAGATTCTCATTTGACTTAACATAATTTAGAGAAATTATTCACGTTGATTAATTTCCTTACATAGTCATCTCTTAAACTTGTATATTTAGACTTCCTGTTGTATACCTCATTATACGTTTTTGCTAATGTGACTTGATTGTGACACATGATAGATATAAAAAATGTATACTTCAATCATAAGGCTAGTAGTTCCTTAAACCACTTAGCTTCTTTCTTGGTATCAACTAATGCCACAAATCTAGATTCCATGGTTGAATGTGCTATGCATATTTACTCAAAGCAGATTTACTTTCACTAATGCTAGATATCCAACTAACATTAGTAAAATTTTTAATATAACCGAGTATTTGGAATATTGTAGACCTAAGCTTTTGATTTTCTTTAAGTAACAAAGAACTCTTCTAATAGCCTTTCAATGCTCTTTGCTCGGATTACTAGTAAACTCTATAAGTTTACTTATTGCAAATATTATGTTCAATCTTGTGCATTGAACTGCATATATAAGACTCCTTATAACACTTGAATACTTTAGTTGAGAAATAGCTCTTCCATCATTTTTTATAAGCTTAGAGCTTGGATCAAGATGGGTACTAAACTCTTTTATGTTCAAATATTTGAACATATTTATCACATTCTTTATATAATGCTTGAACTTAGAACTTAGTTTCTACAAAATTTTAGGCTAGTATTTATTTTTATATTTATTTATTAAATTTCTTTAGTAAATTATATTTGTTGAAGTACTTATGATTTATTATTAAGCCCTTGTTTGGTGATGATCAAAATCAGATTTCACTAGATTTTGATAAAAGTTGATAAAATGTGTGGTTAAAAAATTATTGATCCTATGAAATATGTGTTAAGATTAATTGTTAACTTTGTTATAGATTAAAATCTTGATTTAATTTTCACCAAACAAATGCTAACTAAAAGATCGTTCTTAATTTTATATTATTTTTAAATGTTATTGATTACCAAACGAATTTTCCATGAGAAAAGGGAAAAGCAAAAATATGTAAATTTAAGAAATGGAGGGGCTACAATAAATAGGAGCCTTGTTTAATGTTTGAGAAAATCCTCTTTGCCAAAATTTTTTTGACAGAGGCTTTGACATTCTCTCACAAGTATCGGGCCCCGCGTGAATAAACAATCGGGATAAGAAGTGGGACCGCCCCAAATGTGAGAGTAGGTCAGGAATTCTGTCATTCTTCCTTCTGGTAGTGTAGCTCGGTTCTTAATGTTTAAGCTGACTCTATTCTTATTTAAAGAAAGGAAAGTTTGTCCACTTTGGAGAATGCGTTGATACTAGGTGATATAATATCTTTTTTTGGTGGAACTTTCCACTTTGTACGCCTTGTTCTACTTGGCATGTTGTTCGTGTCATTTACCTTAAATAAAAGTAATTTGTATTGCTTTCACGAAAAGAAAAAAAAGTAAAATTAAAAACTTATTTTTAACCTTCATTTCCTGAAGTTTATTTTATATTAAAATTTACTTGTACATGAACTTTTTAACATGAAACTTGCTGTGCAAATTTACCTTATTGCTAAAGTATATTTTCATAACTCGACAAAAGTTTACGTGTACAACTCGTATTAAGCACTTGTACCTCATCAAAAAGTATAAAGTTAAGCTCATTATTAAAATATATTTTTATATCTTAATAAAATGTTTATTACAACTCGTGTTCGTAAAACTCATTTTGGAGTGTCGATCATTGTTAACAACATATTTTCTTAACTAATTCGAGCTTTGTTAGTGCAAACTGCATTAATCAGTAATCACTTAAAATTTATTCAAGTACATGAGGTAGTGTGGCACCATGAGATGCCATTAATTAGCTGCTTCAATCTTATGTGGTAGCAAATTTCAGAAGAAAGTACAAATTAAACTGAAGCAACATTTAAGCTACCTTAAACTAAAATGATATTTTTTTCAAATGCCAACCAAATATTCTGGATGGCTTACTCAAATGACCATTGCTTTGATGTAATCAATAAGACTGTCAAAATTGCCGTATGATGATCCACCTTCACTAACAGCGTTTCTTGCCAGTTTTGCCATATTTTCTGCCCTTTCCATGAACTCATTCTTCCTTACTTCTATAAGCTCTCTTACAACTTTCTCAATAATTTCTCGATCGCAAGTATCTTTCATGTCGAACCCAATTTTCCAAACCTCACTCACAAACCTACTGTTTATCGTTTGATCTGCAAAATATGGCCAACATATCATTGGCACACCGGCCACAATACTCTCCAGAGTCGAGTTCCATCCGCTGTGAGTCAAAAATCCACCCACCGCAGCATTGTTTAGTACTTCTTCCTGAGGCGCCCATTCCACCATGTAACCCCTTGCCTTTGTACCCTCCTCTAGTTCTTCTGGAATTTGATTCTTATTGTCTTGACCTACGATAGAATCCGGCCTCATAACCCACAAGAACCTCTGTCCACTATTCACCAATCCATGCCAAAACTCCAATAGCTGGTCTCTTGACACAACTGTTGTTGAGAAAACACCTCCCAATGAATGCCCAAAGATCAAACTAAGTTGGCAAACTGAAAATTTCCAAAGCACTTGAAGAAAAAGAAAATGAGGAAGAAATGATTTTCAATAGAATATATGAATATCAATGTGTTTGGATTACTTGAACAAGCCTCAAGTTAATCCCCAAGAAAGAAAATAACTTTGAATTTATATCCAAGATGAATCAACCTTCAACTTGTAAAATTCTCACCAAGTTTTCTCTCTTTTCTCTCTAATTTTCGGCCTAGGTCTTGTGGTGTGTGTCTTGTATTGAAAGAGGGAAAAATAGGCAATTTATATACCTATCGGGGCGCCTAGGCGCCGGGTTTCTGTTTGGGAACACCACTCGGGGCGCCTAGGCGTCATGGAAGTGGCGCCCAGGCGCCATGTTACTGCCGGGGAGGCAGAAACTGGGCCCCTGGGCGCCCACTCCTGGCGCCTAGGCGCCCGGCAGAACAACCCCTTTTCTCCTCCCTTTCTTCCCAGCTTCTCTTCTTCTCTTCTTCTCACAATCGGCGCCATGTTACTGCCGGGGAGGCAGAAACTGGGCGCCTGGGCGCCCACTCCTGGCGCCTAGGCGCCCGGCAGAACAACCCCTTTTCTCCTCCCTTTCTTCCCAGCTTCTCTTCTTCTCACAATCGGCGCCATGTTACTGCCGGGGAGGCAGAAACTGGGCTCCTGGGCGCCCACTCCTGGCGCCTAGGCGCCCGGCAGAACAACCCCTTTTCTCCTCCCTTTCTTCCCAGCTTCTCTTCTTCTCTTCTTCTCACAACTGTTATGCTACCAAAACTAACATAGATTACAGATTTTGGTGGCTGTTCATTTAGCCAATCGATACAGCTCCTGTCTTCTTCCCAAAAACTTGACGAAAGAACGGATTTCTCAGATTCTTTTTGTGTGAGTCTCGACTTGAGGTGGGCATTGTTTGGTCCAATGGTGAAAATTCTCGGTCTGTGGTTTCGTATATGAGATACTATTGCACCTTCTAAATCTTCGAAAGTGTTCAAAATGGCTGCTTGAGCTCTCGTAGTTTGTCTAGTTTCGGATTCGATGCTGTGAAGCTTTGATTCATTGATGTCGTTGAACTGGCAAAAGCTAGGCAGGTCACGGTACCTTAGAAAACCTTCCATTCCTGGAACACTTTTTACTATTTGATCCTTGCCAATACCAGCTGCAAAATTCATCAAGAAAAGCAAAATCAATTTGTGTTGAACCATGTGATCTAAAAGTTTAAGTTATTAGAAAAATATTTCACCAGCTGCAATGAGTTCAGGTATACAAAAATAAGCCCAAAAGGAGCAAGCACTAATAGTACGAAAAAAGATAAGGGGAATTCCTTTCTCTTCAGCAAAATCACAGGCTAAACTCAAGACCCCATCAGCTATGATGCAAGTAACTGGCCTTCGGGTGTTGGAACTCAATAAATTCTTCTCAACCATCATCTGCTTGAAGAGTGGTCCTGTTATGTTTTTTTTGTCGATGGCAGGATGTCCATGACTTGCTCCCCTGCTCGAGGATGGTCATCGTGAAGCCCATCAGAAATGGATTCGAAATGGAACCGGGGATACTGCTCGAATCGTGAAATGACAGTGGAGTGTTTAAGGAGGCGGCTGTGGCTGAACTCAGAGACCATGAATGTAACATCGAGGCTAGAAAGACATAGGAGTTCGGCTAGTTTGAGCATGGTATTGACATGGCCTTGAATTGGTAGAGGAAATATGAGCACATGAGGAGGTATTGTTGCTCCATGAGAACCCATTAGATGCTTCAACTTCAATCTTGTACCAAATTTCAGATATTCCTTAGTCTGTTGAAAAGTCAAGATTTGGATGAACCCAATAATGCACAAATACAGGTTGTAGCCGGCCACACGAGACATTGTATAATGCAATAATTGCTTTTAATAATATGAGTATTAGCGAATGATAATTATAAACATGCAATCTTAGCTTCTTTTATTAGTGCAACTCTAATTCTTCATATAAATATGGGGATTTGATTTTAAATATAATACATACAAATTGGGTAATTGGCACATAATGTCCTTTCTTTACACTATTTTTGTGGAAAATTTTATTGCCTTTCATTTTTTGACTTTTTCACTCTTACTTCCACCTTCCGTTACGCAAAAGGTCATTTTCATTAATTTTCCAATCAAAAGCAATGAAATGGCAAATAGACCTTTTTATTTAAACAAAATAAAAAGAAAAAGAAAAAATAATTGCAATCAATTGCAATTTATTTATTTATTATTTTTTTAAAGTGAAAATGAGTCCCCAAATAAATTAATAAAAGGGTAATTAGCACATAATATCCATACATTTCATTATTATTGTGAAAAACATCATTACCTTTCACTGTTTTGACATTTTTACCCTTAATTACACTTTTTATTGCTCAAACCACCATTTCTATCAATTTTCATTCAAATTCTCAATAAAAAGCTGTGAAATGATGCATATACCATTTTGTTAAAAATAAAAATAAAGGAAATTAGTTTTTTTAAATTTCTAATTTTTCAAAAATTTATTTGGAGCATGTTTGGACTTTTTAATTTCATTTTAAATTCTAATTTTTTAATAATATATTTGGGACTCGTTTGAATTTTTTTAAATAAAAAATTATTTAATTTTTTAATAATTTATTTAGGACTCGTTTGTATTTCTTAAAATTTTTTAAGACTATGGTTACAATTATTTCTTTATTTTTCACAACAGTGAAATCTAAAGATGTTTTTGTGCTAATTACCTTTTTACTAATTTATTTGGGATTATTTGCACTCTTTTATAAAATATTGGGACTATGGATGCATTTCGTTCTTTCTTTCTTTTTTCTTTTTATTTATTTAAATAGAAAGGTATATTAGTCATTCCACAGTTTTTAATTGGAAAAAGGATGAAAATGACATTTTTGTGCAAAGAAATGTGGAAATAAGGGTGAAAAAGTCAAAAGATGAAAAGTAATGACGTTTTCTACAATAATAGTGAAAGATAAGGACATTATATGCTAATTAGTCTATTAACTTCACCACTTTTTTCTTCTTTTCTCTTTATTTTATAACACGTTATCCGCATGTTTCTCTCAAAATAAAAGTAAATTAGTAATAAGATAATAATTCTTATAAGCATAATCATCGATCTCAATTTGGTGACATGTGAATTTCTTTTTTATATACATACGCATTAGAATTCAAGGCTGCTGCTTCCACTGAAATCAATTTGTGTATTCCCGCCACAATTAATGCTGCGAAAGTCACTACCGCAATCAAATTCCACGTAAATTTAGCTGAATTGCATAATACTTTATCCATTCACTGCCACAAAATTTCTTTTGCAGAATGCTTTAGTCAATTTCTTTGTCTATTCACTGTATAATCTAGTCAATTCCATGTCAATTTATTCAATTCACTGCTTCATAATTTCTTTTGTAGAATTTCACTAGACAGACTTTTTTGTGCATATTTTTATGTTTTGTCAGGTTTACATATCCTATTTATTTGATAATTAATCTTTATATATAAATTCATATCATTTCTGTTTGATAATTAATTGTCAATCATGTCTGTATGGAAATTAACATTTTTAACCTGGTTAATTAACTTAATTTTTTTTTAAATTGATAATGTATTTCGTTATTGCTCTTGAAGAAACACAAGTTTGTAAATAATTCATGGCTCCTAAAGAGTTAATTTTTTGAATAACAAAATAGTATTGCTCCTGAAGTTGCATGCTATTATTTACATATATTATAGTTAAATTTATTTGTTCGCAAAGAGTATAATTAAGTAAAATTTAAAATAAATCATGTTTTTGTTTATGAAGTGTAAATCTTTGCATAATATATATTTAAAAATAATAACATGTTATTGTTCATGAAGAGCATGCCATTAAAATTCTAATATTTCAAAAGAATATTGATATATTGCTCTTGAATAAGTAATAGTAAAATATAAATTACTCTCAAAGTATCACATATCTTGAAAAGTATATCATATGTGTAATTTATGAATTTTTGTTTATGCCCTAAAAGAAAACATACAACTGTTGTCATGTGAACATTGATTCATATATGATTATATCATAGTTAATCATATTTTCAAGAACTGATTATGTCTCTTGTTTGATTGAATAATTATTCAAATGACAAACATTGTATTGGGTCAAGATTTTAATTACTGAATCTATTGTTGTTTGGCATGATCAATTGGGCCATCACTAGATCAATAATGAAGGCTTTTGGTCCTTAAAAAATCAACAAATGTTCAAAAAGAAGCCCAAAAGATCATGCTATATTTGTGAAAAATCAAGACATTATGCTCGAGATTACAAGCATATAAAACAACCAAAGTAGAAGGCAAATGTAAATTCCATTGATAAAAAATTATTGCTTGCAAATGGATATTTAAAAGAAAATATAATTTCGATGGTACTCTTAGTACCTATAAAGCCAAATTAGTAATTAAAGTTATAAACAAAAAGAAGATATTGACTGTTTTGACAAATATGCACATATAGCTAGAATAACCTCGATAAGGGTTATATTTGTATCGGCATGTATAATTACTACAAGAAATATCACCTTCAACTATTATAGAAATTGTCAAAAAAAAATACATTTTAAGTTTTTGATCACATTCAACGACCAAAATTAGTTGATCATTCGTTGGCTGGTAAAGATGTACTAGCGAATGTATTCAATGACTAAAACTATGTTTGTTCGTTAAATGTATTATTTCAACAACTAAATAACTAGGCGTAAAAGATTTTTATTGACAACCAATTTTATTTTTCAACCACTACTAATTTGGTTGTTATATCAACTATTTTTGTCGTTAAAATACAATGAAAGCAATCAAATTTTAGCTGTCTTTCATTTCAATGGTGAAAAAATTGTCGTAAAAATCTAATAATATTGACAACTGATTAGTTTTATTTCAACAACTCCTTGATTTGTTCTTGCATTAATTATTTTTTATCGATAAAATATCATTAAAACAGCTAAAATTTAATTGACTTTCTATAATAACAAAAGAAGTGGTTGTAAAACGTTTTATATTAACAATCAAAATATTAAAATAACGAAAAATATGGTTGTCCATAGTAACATTCATGGCTCTATAATTTTTACACATTCACATCAAACTAAAAGCAAATCTTACCCACAATTATAAGAAGTGAAAAAAAGCAATTTTATATAACATTGACAAGTACTAAAATTTTCTTGGGCTTTCAATCAGTTAATATTCCATCAAATATCATGACTTAAATGAAAACATACACACAATTCAACCATTGGTATTCTCAACGTAAAACAATAAGTAGATGTAAAGTTAGAGACTATTGCCTCAATTGAAGAAAAATATCTAACTATTACCACGTCACCGAAAATAAAGTCAAACACACATTATATATCACCATTTAAACTGGTCGATGGAGATGCATTAGGTCGAATAGGCCGAGGAAACCCTTCAAAAACGCAACTTAAGAAAGTGAGCACAGTTTTCAATTGAGAATGAAGATCTTGAACATCATTATGTAAAGTAGCATTCTCTACACAAATGCCATAATATTCAACCTTGTCTTGTTTGGGTTTTTCTGTTGATCAACGTAGCTACATCTCTTGCCCGAAACTTGTTCACGTATTTTAGATCCTTTCAAAGGCATAAATTGTTCATCTGAATCTAGTTGAGAAGTTTGCTATTGTAAAAGGTCGAGCATTTGATTCTGTGAATTCATGTAAATATTAAATTTAATATTAGATTTCTGAAATATATATTATAAAATTATGATGAATAAAACTATTTAAATAGTGGGACTCCGCTTCTTTAATTGTCCACACACATTCATTGCTGTAGTGTATCTTAGAAAATTTTGATATGACCTGATATCTCTTTTATGAGCGGATCACTTTGTTTAAAAAAAATAAAATAGAATTGATGTGTGAAATTCATGAAATATTATATTGTGTCGTTATTTAGGACTTACCATTTCATGTATACGTGCAACATAAGATTTCGATCCTTGAAGAGTTACCAATTTATTTATTATTTGCACTGTTTTTTTTCCTCACTTCAGATTTTTTCTGCGATGCATATTGTTGTGTTTATTCTATTACAAGTGTACGATATCATAATGAGTAATATAGTGGAACTTTGAGTCAAGATTATCGTTCCCACGAGAACTATATGTTAATGCTTAATTTTTTATTTCTAATTTCTATTCGATGAAAATAAACAAGTAATTGTGACCGATTGTTATTTTAAATCTAATTACTTAATAATACATGGATGCACATAAAGATTGATTGATAATTCAAATAATAAATAGATATTAGGGATGAACAATTTCAATTATTGATCACTTTAAGTCTTAAATAAAGATTTATGAAATTTGAGGTAGTGTCCGATCGAATTCTCATATTGTATTCAATTTACCCCCCTTGAATTCTCATTGAGCATATTTAACTACTTTAATTCCCCATCTCTATGCGAATCAAACTTAGTTAAACGAAAGATTATTTCTAAGAATTCATATATGATCGCAAAATTAATATATGTATCTCTATACGTTTTATTAACTCACCTGATTTTTATATGTGATCTAAACAAATAATTCACATCTCTACAAATAATTCGCATCCCTATGTAATTATTGTTCACGAAATCATTGAATAATTGACCAGAGAATTCAAAGCATTGAGAACATAATTAAAATCAACACATATGCATAAAGGAACTTGAATCTTGACTAAAAGAATTAAAGGGTCTCAAAAAGTTACATCGTTTGCCTTAATAATAAACTTTGCTACTCATAATAATGGAAGAAAAACGAAAGGTATAGAATTCATAACTGGGTTTTGAAATCTTGATCTTGGAAAGAATTAGATCTTGTATCAAGAATCTTTTTCAACCTTAAAAGTCTTTAAACCCTAACTTTTGCTCTTTGATCTTGATGATTATGTATTTTTCTCCCCTTTGATTTAGCTCTCTTAATCTGAAGTTTTATTTTTTGCCTCTCAATGTTTGGAATACCCTTTTGAAGTCCTCCCTTATTGTATTTAAACTATTCTTCACGTTTTTCTCCAATTTAGGGTTTTTCTGGGCCTTTCACCAATTAAAATGGTGGAATCCTAAATTTGGTGGCGCAGCGCCTAAGCGCTAGGAAGCAATGTTGTGATGATAATTAGGGTAGCGCCTGGGTGCTACGAGTACAGTGCTTAGGCACTACCTTTCTGTCCAAAAATTGCATTTTTTTAGTAAATTGTAACACTTAGGCGCTTGATACCCAGCGCCTAAGCGCTGACTTGCGAGTCCAAATTTGTAATTTTTGACTTCTTTGTTAGTACTCTTTTTTATACCATTTCTCCTAATCTTCAAAACAACACTATCAAACATATAAAAACGTTCTATACTCATAAGTTCTATCAAATGATCAAGTTAAAATTGTGTAAAACTTATGAATAAAACACACTCGTCACATATATACTACAATTCCAATCAAATTAAAAGGTTATATGCATTGAAAAACAAATGAAGAGAAAAAAATTACTTGAAAACACACTCTAAATACAATAAAGATCATAATGTTAAGAGCCGAACCAATCTACGAACACTAGATTTAACTCAAGTAATATATGAAATTTCCATCTTCCACATTCAACATGTAGAATCTTGAACAAGTGGATACTATTTTAAGTATCAAATTTAAAAATGATAGTAGGGATTATTCATTAGGTCAATCACATTAAATTGAGAAAGTGGTGAATAAGTTCAAACATTTGATCATCAAAGTAGTTAACACCTGGTTAGATCTAAGTATATAAATAGTAAGGAATGATGAAAGAGCAATAGCACAAATTGAGTATGCAAGTTCAATTTGAAGTCTTATGTACGAATTACAATGTACCAGATCGAATAATGCATTTGTTGCTGCTAAACTAAGTAGGTTCCAAGTTTAGAATATTGGAAGGTCGTTGTGAGAGTTATTGGATACCTAACGAAAATTAAAAACTTAGGACTACAATATTCAAAGTTCCCAACTATTATAGAAGAATATGTTGACACTATTTGGATAAATAGTGTAGGAAAAAACATATCTACCTCAGAATGGATATTTACTCTAAGAGGAGGTGCAGCTTCTTGAAGATCTAAGAAACAAACATGCATTACACTCGACAATGGAGTCCAAGTCTATAGCATTGGTCAAAAGTAAGAAAGAGGCTAAGTGAATTAAGGATCTTCTGTATGAAATTCCTATGGATGCAAATGATATTTCTTCAATACCAATTTTTTTTGATTGATTCAGCAAGTATATGGATCATGACAATAAGTAAAGTGGATTTTTGAGTTCGAATATCATTTTCATAGAGACTAATATTTACTCTTAATTTTTATTCTAATCTAGCTTGAATTAAGTTAATATACAGCTAAATATCAAATTAAGATTTCATTTTCTAACTAAATTATACTTTAACTAATCTAAAATTAATCTAATTTGTGGAGATTAATTGTGATTAAGTGGTTGGAAATTTCGATTTCACTTAGGTTATCTCACATTCATTTAATCCATTTTTCGTTCATCTCCTTTTCATGTATATTATCAATCGAATTAACTTGTTGTAGCTAGTGATCTCGCTCAAACAACACTAATCCTATTCATATACCCAAATTCATTATATCTTTATGTAAATTCATACACATATGAATGCTTTAACCTAGAAATTCTATCGAGATTGCATAGCCTATAATTAGTTCTTGATATCTTATAATAACTATGTTATTTATTGCACGAACTAAATTCATACATCACCTTTCGATCTCAGTATTATCTCTAAAACGATGTTACACAAACAATTGAAGCAGTAAACACACAATAAATAGTTAACACATAATCAATGTTATATAAAATCAATTGAATTAAACAAAACTTAAACATAAGCTACACCAATTATCTAGAATTATTGACAGCACCGTTGATGATCATCAATGCACCTTGATAAACGATTATCGTCACTTATGTTATTAGTGATATTGGGAATCATGACAGCGCTTCATTGATTGACGAGATATGATTGGTGATTGTCAATGATATGACTATTGGTAATTCTCATTGAAATGAATATATGTTGCTTATTGATACAAATTTATCTACAACGATAACATGGTGCTTATCGATACACCTTCATTAAATGATTCCTGACGATAATATTGTTCGTGTTGTTATCTGGAAATATCGACGAGAAACCATCGATGATCACCAATGTTATGACCATTGGTGATTCTAATCAAAATCAATCTATGTTGGTAATAGTGGTCATTGGCATACTTTCATCAACGATTATAGAGAGTAATGTCGTCAGTAATGTTGTCTAGAGTCACCAACAGAAATCTGCTGATTTCATTCACAAAATTTAATTCTTTCTGTATTTTTTAAATTTATTTGTAGGGTGCTGACATATAAATTAAGATATACCTTTATTCTTTTCATTTTTCTTTTTAAAAAAAAAAAAATAATATTACCAACTTAATAAGTTTTCTTGTAACATCTATTTTGTACCTACAAAATTTTAGGTATTTAACTTTTATATTTATTTATTAATTTTTTAGAAATTATATTTGTTAAACTACAAGATTTTAATCTCCACAAAACAGAGGCTAACTAAAATACCATTCTTAATTTTAAATTATTTTTTAATGTTATTGATTGCCAAAAGAATTTTCAATGAGAAAAGGTAAAAGCAAAAATATGTAAATTTAAGAATTTGAGGGGCTTCAATAAATAGGAGCCTGAGGTGATCATCCAACTCATTTAATGCTTTTGAGCTCACTTTATTCTTATTTAAAGAAAGGACGGTTTGGCCACTTTGTAGAATGCGTTGATACTAGGTGATATAGAAGGCTTTTTTTCAAGGTTAGCTTGTGCCTTGTTCTACTTGACATGTTGTTCGTGTCATTTAACTTAAATAAAAGTACTTTGTTTTGCTTTCAAAAATGGGGGAATAATAACATATTTTTAACCTTCACTTCCTAAATTTTATTTTACATTAAAATTTACTTACATATGAACTTTTTAACCTGAATCTTGCTCTCAAAGGGTGCAAGCTTATTGCTAAAGTATATTTACATAGCTCGACAAAAGGTTTATGAGTACATCAAGGAGCATAGAGTAAAGCTCATTATTAAAATATATTTTTGTATCTCTACAAAAGGTTTATTACAACTTGTATTGAGCACTTAAAACTCATTTTGGGGTGTTGATCGTTGTTGAAAACATATTATCTTAACCCATAAGAGTTTTGTGATTGCAATCTGCATTAATCAGTAATCACTTAAAATTTATTCGAGTGCATGAGGAGGTAGTGTTGTTCCATGAGATACCATTAATTAGCTGCTTCAATCTTATGTTGTAGCAAATTTCAGAAGAGAGTACAAATTAAATTGAAGCAACATTTAAGCTACCTTAAACTAAAATGATATTTTTCCAAATTGCCAACCAAATATTCCAGATGGCATACTCAAATTGCCAGTTTTGCCATATTTTCTGCCCTTTCCATGAACTCATTCTTCCTTACTTCTATAAGCTCTCTTACAACTTTCTCAATAATTTCTCAATTGCAAGTATCTTTCATGTCGAACCCAATTTTCCAAACCTCGCTCACAAACCTACTGTTTATCGTTTGATCTGCAAAATATGGCCAACATATCATTGGCACACCAGCCACAATACTTTCCAGAGTCGAGTTCCATCCGCTGAGTCAAAAATCCACCCACCGCAGCATTGTTTAGTACTTCTTCCTGAGGCGCCCATTCCACCATGTAACCCCTTGCCTTTGTACCCTCCTCTAGTTCTTCTGGAATTTGATTCTTCTTGTCTTGACCTACGATAGAATCCGGCCTCATAACCCACAAGAACCTCTGTCCACTATTCACCAATCCATGCCAAAACTCCAATAGCTGGTCTCTTGACACAACTGTTATGCTACCAAAACTAACATAGATTACAGATTTTGGTGGCTGTTCATTTAGCCAATCGATACAGCTCCTGTCTTCTTCCCAAAAGCTTGACGAAAGAATGGATATCTCGGATTCTTTTTGTGCGAGTCTCGACTTCAGGTGGGCATTGTTTGGTCCAATGGTGAAAATTCTCGGTATGTGCTTTCGTATATGAGATACTATTGCACCTTCTAAATCTTCGAAAGTGTTCAAAATGGCTGCTTGAACTCTCGTAGTTTGTCTAGTTTCGGATTCGATGCTGTGAAGCTTTGATTCATTGATGTCGTTGACCTGGCAAAAGCTAGGCAGGTCACGGTACCTTAGAAAACCTTCCATTCCTGGAACACTTTTTACTATTTGATCCTTGCCAATACCAGCTGCAAAATTCATCAAGAAAAGCAAAATCAGTTTGCGTTGAACCACGTGAGCTAAAAGTTGAAGTTATTAGGAAAATACGATACCTTTGAGGGGAATTTCACCAGCTGCAATGAGTTCAGGTATTCAAAAATAAGCCCAAAAGGAGCAAGCACTAATAGTACGAAAAAAGATAAGGGGAATTCCTTTCTCTTCAGCAAAATCACAGGCAAAACTCAAGACCCCCTCAGCTATGATGCAAGTAACTGGCCTTCGGGTGTCGGAACTCAATAAATTCTTCTCGACCATCATCTGCTTGAAGAGTGGTCCTGTTATTTTTTTGTCGATGGCAGGATGTCCATGACTTGCTTCCCTGCTCGAGGATGGTCATTATAACGCCCCAATTTTTCTTTCCTTTACATTAAACACCGGAACGTTACGAAAACTCATTTTTCTTTAACTTAAAAATGCGGAACTATATAAAATTCTTCAATCAACAAATAATTGTAACGTTTAAATTAAAATTATTGAAAACGTATCTAACCATAAACATAAACTCCTAAATAATTCAAATAATGCGTTCTAAATTAAAATAGACAAATTGCTAAATTTAAAATGGCAAACTTATTTCTTTTTCTCTATTCTTTATCCACTTGGCAGTCCGCATCACCAATTCTCCACTGTTCCAATCGACCCGAACTAATCTGTAAAATTAATGTAAGAGTGAGTATTAAAAATACCCAGTAAGATACGTGCAAATTTCCATATACAATTACATAACAAATAAAATCTACACTTCATACCGCTCTTTTCTTATGGAGTATATCGGTGGCCAAGCGACACACCCATCTTAGGTCCTCTTAATTTCCATGTAGGAATTTCATATCTCTTTCTCTAGAACCCGAAGGTCCACTAGCATTCCATGTATATTTAATTGCATATAAGAGCATAAGGAAACGTAAACACTTTGCACATAAATGTATCTTACCTTGTTGAATCTACAGTATGTTGAAAATCGTTCCTCCACTTTGAAAGTATGTGATTAAAATACTCGATGTATGAAATTCTATTTCTAATGCTGCTTTCTGTCTTCCTTGTTCTCTCCTTTCTCTCTCTCTCTCTCTCTCTTTTATATTTCTCTTTCTCTATTTCACGTGTGAATTTTTGGTGTGGTAAAATGTGGGATTCTAGCCTACTATTTATAGGTGTAGACTAGAGTAGAAGATAGGTCTTATCCTAACCAAAAGATTTTTACTTGATTTGTACTAGGCCTTTTTTGTTGTTATCAAAAAGTTTGAGACTATCTATAATACTATATTTACAAATAGAAAATTTATTTGCCATCACTTATCTATTATAATATAGTTTATCTTCCAAAATAAATGCTCCGAAATAATTAAAATTCTATCTTATTTTAATAAATATTATGTTTAAACAAAATGTAGCCTAATTAGTCAGCACTGCCTAGAATATTTAATTAAAGGGAATTATATTAATTCCTAATTCTATTTAATCTTGTTTCATTATTCCATGACGGCTTTTCTCGTAAAATGCCTCAATCCAATATAATCTACAGTTATTTTTCCCTTATCTAAACATCACGTGGAGTCTATCAACTCATAAAGTCAAGTAATTAAATAATACTAAAATAATCAATCCCTAAAATCAAGGAAACCTACCCTTCTTTTTCTCCAAAATCAAAGCAAATAATTATTAAAATAAACCTACTTCTTTTTATTCATAACCATTTCTATACGTACACACCATACAAAATCAAGACAATTCCATGTACACGTGTCAAAATCACATCTTCCTTCCAAGTTTTAATTGAATTTGAAAACCAATTTCTTCAAATCGAAATTTCTTGGTGCTGGGTTATCCAAATCGACTATTTCTCGAGCCTAAAATTCATAATTAAATACTGGCTATCCAACGAGTATAATATTAATATACTTATATTTACTCTATCGAAATTTAATTATTTGACTCAAAGTATAAGAATTTAAAATATATTACCTCTTAGTCCCTCAACTTTTGAAATAATATAATATAGATATTAAATAAATTTTTATCAAATTTTTTTTTTTTGGATGTTACAATCTCACCCCCTTAAAATAATTTCGTCCTCGAAATTACCTGCATTCGAGTCCTCTGTTGTCTGTTCCTGGGTTAAAGCAAATATTCGGGCATTTCCCTTCCTTTCTTGTTCATCATTCTTCTTCAAGGGATTTTCTTTGCAATTTTTTGAAATATGCCCTGTTTTACCGCATCGATAGCACACATGCTTCTCAAACAAACATTCACCACTATGCATTTTATTGCACTTTGGACATGGTGGAATGACTTGTCCAAAACTTGATACAAAGTTAATCTTTTTGTTCTGTCCCTCTCCCTTCCCTTCATTGGACCCATTCCACTTCCTCTTTCCTGATAACTCGGCCCCTTGCTGTGGAATTTGATCCATTTCCAACCTATTTGAGATTACTTGGGCAGTTTGCAAAACGTGCCTATAGGTGGTGAATTGGTGGGATGCCATTATTCCACCAATCTCAGGACGCAATCCAAGTTCGAACCTCCTTGCTTTCTTTGCTTCAGTATCCACTAGGTGTGGTGCATATCTTGAGAGTTGTTC
>NW_019263396.1:63183-63840 GCF_002742605.1 Olea europaea var. sylvestris
AATTTTCTTAGAATTATTGTTTTCCGTCTTAATGATTTGAATAACACGTAACTGAAAAGACTTCCAGGTAAGGAGGGGGGGGGTCACAAACGGACTGCTTAAATTCCAAGCTCGTCTTAGACAGTTTAGGTCTTTTTGACAAAGTTTTTCAGTCTTGTGGATACGCAAATCAAAGAAACTCGAAACAATAAGTGAGAAAAGATATTTATTAAAATATGATTTTTTTTTTATACATAATATAATGTGGACACCCCTTTTTATGTTAACACGCACACCAAGACACATACAAATACATGCACACACACTATAATATATACATACACCCCAGCATGCAACATAACCTGCGAAAAGGTTGCATTAAAATATCAAATCACCTTTAAAACATTTGAGTTTCAAATTCCAAGGTTGTAATATATATATTAAAATATTATTTCGCCTTTACATGGTATGCAATAAAGGACATATGAATGAATACATTATGCAAAGTGATGTACTCGGTCAGATGGAACAAATGGTCAATTCACTATAAAATTTAAAGTGGCTTTATAGCAGAAGCAAAATTCCAAAATTTTCTGTATTGTTTACGTGAACAGTTCTTGTTACTGTTCACTTGACTTTTTTTTTTTTTTTTTTTGGAAAAGTTTACAAGAAAGTAAA
>NW_019263396.1:64031-65308 GCF_002742605.1 Olea europaea var. sylvestris
AAAAATGCGGAACTATATAAAATTCTTCAATAAACAAATAATTGTAACGTTTAAATTAAAATTATTGAAAGCGTATCTAATCATAAACATAAACTCCTAAGTAATTCAAATAATGCGTTCTAAATTAAAATAGACAAATTGCTAAATTTAAAATGGCAAACTTATTTCTTTTTCTCTATTCTTTATCCACTTTGTAAGAGTGAGTATTAAAAATACCCAGTAAGATACGTGCAAATTTCCATATACAATTACATAACAAATAAAATCTACACTTCATACCGCTCTTTTCTTATGGAGTATATCGGTGGCCAAGCGACACATCCATCTTAGGTCCTCTTAATTTCCATGTAGGAATTTCATATCTCTTTCTCTAGAACCTGAAGGCCACTAGCATTCCATGCATATTTAATCGCATATAAGAGCATAAGGAAACGTAAACACTTTGCACATAAATGTATTTTACCTCGTTGAATCTACAATATGTTGAAAATCGTTCCTCCGCTTTGAAAGTATGTGATTAAAATACTCGATGTATGAAATTCTATTTCTAATGCTGCTTTCTGTCTTCCTTGTTCTCTCCTTTCTCTCTCTCTCTCTCTCTCTTTTATATTTCTCTTTCTCTATTTCACGTGTGAATTTTTGGTGTGGTAAAATGTGGGATTCTAGCCTACTATTTATAGGTGTAGACTAGAGTAGAAGATAGGTCTTATCCTAACCAAAAGATTTTTACTTGATTTGTAATAGGCCTTTTTGTTGTTATCAAAAAGAAAATAGAGAGTTGGTTTGTTATCCAATGCATGCCAACGTGAAGAAACATGATAGCTAAATGAGACATCAACTTTTCAAACTCTAATATGATTACATCAAAGATATCTTCTATCATAAATTCTGAAATCGGCAGCTAGCTTTTGACTTTGTTTAATATATTCATTCTTTGTACACATACATGGCTGTTTTGAAAAATCATCTATTGTTTAATATATTCATTCTTTAAACACATACATGGCTGTTTTGAAAAATCATCTAAATTCAAATGAGTTTGAGACTATCTACAATACTATATTTGCAAATAGAAAATTTATTTGCCATCACTTATCTATTATAATATAGTTTATCTTCCAAAATAAATGCTCCAAAATAATTAAAATTCTATCTTATTTTAATAAATATTATGTTTAAACAAAATGTAGCCTAATTAGTCAGCACTGCCTAGAATATTTAATTAAAGGGAATTATATTAATTCCTAATTCTATTTAATCTTGTTTCATTATTCCAT
>NW_019263396.1:66055-81322 GCF_002742605.1 Olea europaea var. sylvestris
AAAAATGATGAATGAATTTGAGATGACTGATTTAGGAGTCATGAAGTATTTTCTTGGAATACAAGTGAAGCAGTCCAAAGGAGAAATCTTTATTTCTCAAGAGAAATACACAGAAGATCTTCTGAAGAAATTTCATATGGAGAATTGCAAATCAATTTCAACTCCTATGGCAGCGAACGATAAGTTGAGAAAAGATGACAGAGCAAAAAAAAATAGATGCAAAACTGTTTAGGAGTCTTGTTGGTTCACTGATTTATCTCACAAACACAAGGCCGGATATTGTTCAAGCTGTGAGCATGATCTCAAGGTTCATGAATGAAGCAAGTCAACTTCATTTTGCAGCAGCTAAAAGAGTCGTGAGATACTTGCAAGGAACAAAGAAAATAGGCATCAAATATGTAAAAGAAAATGAGAGCAAGTTGATTGGATATAGCGACAGTGATTGGGGAGGTTCGTTGGATGATAGAAAAAGCACTTCAGGTTATTTATTTTGTCTTGGAACTAATGTTGTTTCATGGAGTTCAAAGAAGCAAAAAATAGTAGCGTTATCATCAGCGGAAGCTGAGAATATTGCTGCTACAGATGCAACTTGAGAAACTATTTGGTTGAGACGATTACTAGCAGATTTGAAACAAGTTCAAAAACAGCCCACAGTAATTTATTGTGACAATATGTCTACGATAGCCATGACAAAAAATCCGGTGTTTCATTCGAGAACAAAACACATTGAGTTGCGACATCATTTCATCCGAGATATGGTGAGTAATGGTGAAATCAGCTTGGAATTCATTGGAACGAATGAGCAACCCGCAGACTTTCTAACCAAGGCGATCTATGTCGAGAAATTTCAAAAGGCAAGAGACATTCTCAAAATTACAAATTAAGAGGGGGTGTTGGAAACGTAATTTGTATATATTATCTAGATTCATGAATTATAATTAATACATACATTTGTCCATTAATGTACTAGAGGAGGAGAAACGTATCTATTCAATATTGGTTCATGAGTTAGGGTAGATACATGTTAAATCTTATCTATAAATACCCATGTAACTCAAGCCATTAAAAGTATCGAAGTCACAAAAATTTACAATATAATATCTTCTCTTCTGCAATCATAAAAAAGTGCAGCAGCACTATATTACGTATATTTTCGAGCATTCGATATTCCTTCTTTTTCATTCGGTTTTTAATCAATCCCCAACAAAAAAGGCTGGTAACTTAAGGGGCTTTGTGAACATATAAACAATTTGATCTTCATTCCGGCAGTAGATGGGATCAATGACTTCTTGCTTTGTGAGATCTCTTATAAAATGATATCTTTCATCTATGTGCTTACTTCTTCCATGTAAGACAAGATTTTTTTGATAGCTTGATTGCTAAACTATTGTTACAATAGATTGTCGTGTCTTTCTCTTGCTTTATATGCAGTTCTTTAAGAATCTTTCTCGGCCAAATTGCTTAACAAGCACAAGTTGCAGCAACAAATTTTGCTTTAGTTGTTGACGAAGTAACAATCGCTTGCTTCTTTGAAGATCATGAGACAGTCGTTGTTCCCAACATAAATAAATATCCTGAAGTGCTCTTTCTATCATTTTGATCTCTAGCATAATCACTATCTATGAAGCCACACACATATGATTTTTCCTTGTACTTATAGAATAGTCCATAATCATAAATACCTTGTAAGTATTTGATAATACGTTTTGCAGCTAAGAGATAAATTTCTGTGGACATTCCATGTCCGCTGGCATTATATCCGGACTTGTTGCTGTTAAATACATAAGACTTCCTAAATTTTGCTAGTAGATTGTGTTATCGATCTTTCTTCCTTCAAGATCTTCATGAAGCTGCTGTGCTAACAGCATTGCAATCTTTCATTCAAAACCTATCTAAAATTTCTTGAATAAAGATACCAAGAGCTAATTGATTCAATTCTATACCTGGAAAATAATACATCATACCAAGATCAGTCGTATCAAACTCAATCATCATAGATTCTCTAAATTTGTCAAATAAAATCTTATCATTTTCGGGATATATTAAATCATCAACATATAAACAAACCATGAGCATCTTCCTAGCCTAGAAAATCCCAAGAATGACTAACCAAGAGGGGGTGAATTAGTGTTTGATTTTTTTATTTTTTTCAAAAATTAATTCTAGATTTAAAACAATAAGATAGGAATGAGACAATTAAACAAATATGCACAAATATGAAAGCAAGTAAAGACTAAAAATGTAAATTCAAATAATAAAAGCAATATAAAAGCGATAAGTAAAAGAGAGAGAGGATGCAAACGATATAATTGTGGAGGTTCGATCCAAAGCAATGATCTCCGTCCTCTGTTACCAAGTTTTCCGGCAGAAGTAAGGCCTTTTCACTATGTCGATTAACTTATGGTACAATCCAACCATTTACAACACTTTCGGTAACTTACAAATAAAGAGTACCCATCTTTATACAGTGTTGTGCTTTATGGGACCTCAACACGATTCATATTATTGAGCTCACGGGACCTCAATATGACCTACATTATTGAGCTTTACGAGATCTCAATATGACCCACACTATGACTCACAACAAGGAACACCGATCCTTATACAATGTTAACCTTTACGAGCTTCAACATGATCCACACTTTACCAAAGTGATTTTACAATATAATTCCTCTCTTGATAAATGATACAAATAAGTTAATTACTAAGAGAGGGTAACACTTCAATGAATAGGAATAAATGATAGCTCAAGTGTTAGATGAAAATTTTTGATGAATATGATAATTAAAAATTAAATTCAATCAATCAAAGTGGTTCAATGAGAAAATGAAGAAGAAATAAATTCAATGTAAGTTTAAAAATCTTCTCATAATAAATCTTTTTTTTTTAATGAATGATTATAATAAATTAAGTACCAAGAAAGAGATGAGAAACTTTGATGAATATGATGATTTGCAAGTTTGAATAAATCAATCAAAGTTTTCAATATGAAGCAGTAGAAATGATACAATGTAAATTCAAAACTTTTCTTCAGAATATTTATCTTTTATGAATGATAAAAATAAGTTGAGTACAAAAAGAGAGATGAAAAACTTGATGAAGATGATGATTAAAGAGGTTAAATCAATAAAAGTTTTGATATTAAGAAATAAATAAAATGAATACAAAGGAAAGCTCAAAGATTTCTTAAAACAAAAATATTTCATTTTGATACACTTGAAAATCTTGTGAAGAATGAAAAGAGTGAAGATATATATAGAGTTTGAAAACGTAAAAAATAAATAAATAAATAAAAAATAAATCCATAAGTTCGGAAGAATGTCTGATCTACCGCCTCTTGTTCGAATGACCAATATAACCGTTTATACAGTAAAAATCAGAGGTCAAAATAGTCAAATGTTGGACCGTTGAAGGAGGTCCGGTGGACCGCCTCTTTGGAAGGTTGACCACCGTGGCAATGCGATTTTTGTACGTTTTGGTCCCATTTGTTCCAATTTGAGTGTATACATGGACTTTTGAAAATTATTTTTAATAACTTTTCAAGATAAAAAGTGTTTTCAATGTCCAAATATTGTTTTTAAAAGTATCAAAACATTGCATTCGAATGATTTTTAATGCACAAAAATTATTTTTTGTATCTAGAAAGATTTTGAGCTTAACTATTGATTGCCAAATACCAAAGTGTTAGTACATTTACATTTTGCCCAAGAAATCAAATCTTTGCTCCGAAGTTTGCCTCTTAGACTTTTCATCTTGATCTTTCTTTGATGTCGTCTTTCATGCTCTTGCTCTTGATCTTTCTTGATGTTTACCTTTTAAGCTCTCGTCTCGAATGATTTGACTTGAATGTTTGGCTTCCACTTTGATCTTAATTTCAAGTTCGATATATAATTCTTGATTGATTTTAATATTGAACTATCATCACTAAAAATAAATTGTTAGAAACAATATTAATTTTGTTTGTTATGATCAAAATATTGAAGATGAAGTCGACTATATGTAAACAATTTTTCCCTTTTTGATTATGACAAACAAGATGATTTGCAAGGTAAGATTGAAAATTTTTTATCAAAGAAATATACATTATAAATTTATCATATAATTCATATTCACCCTATCTTTTAAAAATCAATAACCATATATTCAAAGCATACATTCATTCTTTTCCCCCCTTGTCCATATATTCTAAACATATTATATTTTCAATTTGAAGCATACATAATCATCTCACTTCATTTCCCCCTTTTGGCATAAACAAAAAGATATAACATTTATGATCAAAACATGACCATAAAAAAACAATAAAAGATTTTCCCATTTCAATGCATTTCAAGTCTATCACTCAATTTTCCTTTTTAGCATAAACAAAAAATAAGCATATATGAGAGGAAAAGTATGCCATAAGATCGACCCTTTTAATTCAACCACATAAAATAGTCATATATTCCCTCTCAATCAAGTACAAGATGTCAAATATATGTAAGTTTAAATAAGAGGATAATCATCGCTTTATAGTAAAAATATTAATCAAAGCATGAGTAGTGAACTGACTAAAGTATAATCATTTGGGTAAAATTTATATATACTCCAACCAATTATGCATATAGAATCAATCAGACATTTAGTTTGAATTTAATTTAGCCACATTCTTCAAATTCATTGATAATTCCCAAATTTTCTTTAGTGTTTAAGATAAATCATTTGCAACCAAACAATTTGAAGTAAATTATTTTCATTTAACATAGTCTTTGCGATGTGCGATTCTTCCTTCCTACAACACCATTTTGTCGATGAGTTCTAGAAGCCAAGAAATAGCCATCAATTTTAAAAATCGCCCAAATCAATATTATCAAATTCTTCATTATGATTACTTCACACATATACTAGTATATTCCTTTCATTTTGAACCATTTTACAAAGATGTTTAAACGGTTCAAAGTTTCATGCTTTAGGTTAAAAAATAGGATTCAAGTGAATATAAAAAAGTCATCAACAACTATGAAAGTATAATACTTACCATTTGAGCTTGTGAAGAAGTTGAACATATTTTGTCGTCAAACAATATTGCTTAAGTTAGAAAGAACTCTTCACTTGTTTTTAAAATTGACCTGCATCACAAATTTTTTACTTTCTCAAGATTTCAAATATGGCATACCTTTAACAAAACAATTTTTGTAAATATTTGAAAGCAGGTCCATGCTATCATGATCTAATCTTCTATCCCACAATCAAGTATCCTTTAGCTTTGATAAACATTTTTCTTTACTTCCAAACTCCATGTTTATGACATAACATCCTTATTTCGGCTCCTATAGACATCGCCTCTTTTGATGTAATATTCTCAATAAGGCATTTAGAAGAATCAAATTTGATATGATAACATTTATCACACAATTGACTGAAAACTAAATAGATTATGTTTAATATTATCTATTAAGAGAGCGTTTTTCAATAAAGGGAGATAGGTGATTACCAATAATTTCAATGATTTTTCTTTTGGCATTATTTTCAAAGGTATCATGACCATTATCCTTCTTTTTGAAACTCGTCTATAAGATTGAACAATTGATATCAAAACATAATAGATCACATTATATATCATAGCATATTTCAAATACATAAAACTTGATTTATGCCCAACCGGACGCCCTCTTGAAAGATCTAGATGTCCGCATAGAAAAGTTCCAACTTTCTATTGATTCAGACGATGAAATTCAGACGTCTATTTTCCTATTTTTAATAAAATTTTGAATTTTGTGATCATAAAGGCATAATGCAACAGTTTTAATAACCAAAGAACACATATACATATTAGCCATATAAATTTCATCTAGAATTTTTAATATTCTGCGAATATGTGAAAGTCTATCAAGAGCTAGAGGCTTAGTAAAACTATTGGCCAATTGATTTTCCATATAGCTAGTAAATCAAGGTGGTGCCTTTGTATGCTAAAGACCTAATGTGTTAATGCTACTAAGATATCTAAAAATCCACCTTTTTGTACAAATGTGGTATTCTTTACATTTAAATTAAAATATAGCACATAAGCACATACTAAATAAAATATCAGGTCAACGAGCGGTTAAGTAAAAGGATTTTGATCATACCTCGAAATTTTATTATGTTCTCGAATATACCTTGATCATCCAATTTGATTGATGAACGTTTTGGAGTGTTCATTAGCTTTAATTCTTTCATTTTGAACTCCATTATTTCTTTTTGAGAATAGAGCTTGTTATCCGGTTTTGTGCTCAAACATGCACTACTAAAGGACCATTTGCTCTTTATCTTCCTTGGTACCTACAAAATAATTTAATTTTTGTTCTTTGGTACCCAAACAACTTTGAGTTCTTGGAAGTTAATGTAAGTGGACTTTGTAATCCACTTGTAGTTGCCTTCAAAATGCAACATCTTTTTAATTGAACAATTGTAAGTTACATGCCCATTTTTATTGCAAAAATTACATGTGACATTTGAAATGGGGGACGTAGAGGCTTTAACAAAGAAATTTTTAAGAGACTTTTGTTTTAAAAAAGGTTTGTATCCAATTCCTCCTTTATCAAAAACACATTTTTGTTCACCAAATATATTAAATCAAATTTTTCTTGCCTTCAGCACATTTGTGACAATTGAAGTCAAATCTAAAATCTTTTCTTATAAAGAAGATTTTCCTAAATTAAAGAATTATAATCATTTTGGATTTTCAAAAGTTTATTTACCTCATTTTCCAATAAAAAAATTCTTCTTTTAAAGGATCAAATGATTTAAAGCAAAATTTTTAAATTCTTCAAGAATTTCATCATAAGAGGTTGATAATTCATTATATGAGCAACTTCCATTTAAATTTAACTCATCATCAATAGCCAAGAAGCACATGTTAACAATTTTCTCTTGACTTCCATCTTCTTCGTGGTTATCATGAGTACTCTCATCCCATGTTGATTGAAGTGATTTCTTTTTGATAAATCTCTTCTTCTCTTCGCCCTTTTCTTCTTTCATTTTTAATCGGCGATTGTTACGAAAACTTTTCCATTTTTTAACAAGAAGAACTAGGTCGTCAAGTTCTTCATCATTGATATTCTCTCTTGAAGTACCTTCATCAACTATGGATTTTAAAGTAATTTGGCGCCTTTCCTTTTCTTTGCTTTTCATTGTTTTGTCTTTTATCTCGGTGCGATTTAGGTCATATGTCATCAATGTTTCATAGAGCTCCTCCAATGGATATGTGTTGATATCTTCGGTATTTTCTATCAACATTCTCACTTGACTCCATTCTTCTGAGAGTGACCTAAGCACTTTACTCTCAAGTTCACAATTAGTGAATTTTCGGTCAAAGCCTTTGAGGCCACTAAGGTAAAACGAGTGATCATGTCAACAATCGGTTCATTTTCTCTCATAAAGAAATTTTCAAAATCTTCAACCAAAAGATTTATCTTGGTTTCTTTTGTTTTGCTAGTTCCAATATGAGTAATTTCTAATACATGTCAAATATCATAAGTAGAATCACATGCACTAATATGATTAAATTAATTTCTATCTAAAGCACAATAAAGTATATTTTTTTGCTCTAGCATTGAAAGACAATTTTCATTTATCCTCTTCACTATACTCTTCTCTAGGTTTAGAAATTATTTGATCCGGTTTACCACCCTCTTTAATAAATTTTTTAGGCACATATGGATCAAATTTAATAACTTTCCAAATATTATAATCTATTGACTGAATAAATATTGTCATTCTAGTCCTCTAATAGTTATAATTAGTACCATCAAAGAAAAGAGGACGATTTGAAGAATGTCCCTCAAGATTTTGACAAATATGGTTAGCCATTGCTCAAAATTGTAGAATCTTAATTTCAAATTGAATACCTTACTCTGATACCAATTGAAAACCCAAGAATGGCTAACCAAGATAGGGTGAATTGGTGTTTAAAATTTTTTCGAAAATTAATTTTAGATTTAAACCAATATGATAGCAAATGAGATAATTAAACAAATATGCACAAATACTAAAGCAAGTAAAGATTAAAAATTTAAATTCAAATAATAAGCACAATATACAAGCGATAAGTAAAAGGGAGAGATGATGCAAACGATATAGTTGTGGAGGTTCAATCCAAAGCAATGATTTACGTCCTTTGTTACCATGCTTTCTGGCATGAGTAGGCCTTTTCACTATGTTAATTGACTTATGACACAATCCAACTATTTACAATGCTTTCGGTGACTTACAAACAAAGAGCACCGGTCCTTATATAGAGCTGAGCTTTACGGGACATCAACGCGACCCACACTATTGAGTTTTACGGGATCTCAATATAACCCACACCATGGCTTACAACATGGAGCACCGATCCTAATACAATGTTGAACTTTAAGGAACTTCAACATGACAGATACTTTATCAATGTGATTTTGCAATGGGATTCCTCTCTTGATAAATAATATAAATAAGTTAATTACTAAGAGAGGCTTACACTTCAATGAATAGCAATAAATGATAGCTCAAGTGTTAGATAAAAATCTTTGATGAATATGATAATTAAAATTTAGATTCAATCGATCAAAGTGGTTCAGTGAGAAGATGAAGAAGAAATAAATGCAATGTAAGTTTAAAAATCTTCTCAAAATATATTTCTTTTAATGAATGACTATAACAATTTAAGTACCAAGAAAGAGATGAAAAGCTTTGATGAATATCTGATTTGCAAGTTTGATTCAATCAATCAAAGTTTTCAATATGAAGTAATGGAAATGATACAATGTCAGTTCAAAACTTTTTTCAGAATATTTCTTTCTTCTATGAATGATAGAAATAAGTTAAGTACAAAAAAAAAAAATCTGTAAGTTCGGAAGACATGTTCGGTCGACCGCCTCTTGTTCGGATGACCAATGTAGCCGTTTGTGTTGTAAAAATCAGAGACCAGAATGGTCAAATTTTGGACCGTTGGGGGGGGGTCTAGTCGACCGCCTCTTACGACTGGTCGACCTTCTCTTTGGGCGGTTGATCTCCTCAGCAGTGTGGTCCTTTTAGGTTTTGGCCCGTTTGTTCTGATTTGAGACTTTGAAATGCATGGGCTTTTGGATAGTATTTTTAACTAATTTTTCAAGGTAAAAAAATGTTTTTAAACTCCAAATATCATTTTTAAAAGTCATTTTTATATTTGATCAAAACTTTGCAATCGAATGAGTTTTAATGCACAAAAATTGTTTTTTGTATGTAGAAAGATTTTGAGCTTAACTATTCATTAACAAAATATCTAAGTGCTAGCATTTTTACATTTTGCTTAAGAAATAAAGTCTTTGCTCCGATGTTTGCCTCTTAGACTTCTTGTCTTGATCTTTCTTTGATGTCATCTCTCATGTTCTTGATCTTGATCTTTCTTGGCGTTTATCTTTTAAGTTCTATTCTTGAATGATTTGACTTGAATGCTTAGCTTCCACTTTGATTTTCATTTAAAGTCCAATATATAATGCTTGATTGATTTTAACATTGAACTATCATCACTCAAAACAAATTGTTAACAATATGATCAAAACATTGAGGATAAAGTCGACCATATGTCAACAGCCTCGTCTTTTCTTATAAAAAAGCATACTTTTATGAGAACATTTATGAAATCCTTCCTTCAAAAAATAGGCTTCAATTCAACTATACCAAGCCATGGAACTTTCTTTTGTCCAAACAATTTCTTTTTTAATTTATACACTTTATGTACATCACCAATTTTCACATAACCAGGGGGTTGATCAGTAAATACTCACTCCTCCAATTTTCCATGCAAGAAGGTTGATTGACATCTAGTTGGAAGATAGGCCATGAATTTTGAGTTGCTAAAGCAATCACCATTCTAATCGTATCATGTCTTGTAACAGCAATGAAGACTTCTTTATAGTCTATACGAACTTTTTGCTTGTATCCTTTCATAACCAAACTTGCCTTGTACTTGTCCACTTCTCTATTCTCTTTTAGTTTTGTTTGAATACCAATTTCACGCCAATAGTTTTCTACCCCTTTGGAGTTCAATCAGTTCCCAAGTTTCGTTTCTTTCTATGGCTACAATTTATTCATCCATTGCTTTTCTTCATTTTGATTGTTTGGCAGCAACATCAAAGCTTAAAAGATCACAATCTAAAAATCAGGCAAAGTTAATGAATGGATCCTCGGATTGGTCAACTCCTGTTACCTCATGTAAGTCATCCATGCAGGTCTTCTTCTAGGCCTTTTTGACTGGGGCTTTGTTGCTACTACAAATGCTTGAGGTGCTTCTACTGGCTCATTTTGATCAACATATTGTTGATCAGGATTTATCATAAGATGCTGCTTTTCTTCCCTATCAAAATCAGCAAGAATTTGTTGTCCAGCTCCATCTTATTTACTTCTCGAATTTTTCTTCATCAAAAGTAACTTCTAGGCCGATTATAATCTTTTTACTACTTGGATTATACAGCTTGTATGCTTTGGAATGATCACTTACACCAAGAAAGATGCATTTTTCTGCTTTGTCATCAAGCCTGTGTCTCTTTTCATTTAGGATATATCATAGGAAAGGCATTCAAAGATTCTGAAATAGCCAACCACTGGTCTCCTTCCGTTCCAAGCTTCTTATGTTGTCATGTTTTAAACTGCTAAAGTTGGACTTTTGTTCTATATGTGAATACTCTAGTTGACTAGCTCAAGCCAAAAGTTCTTTGGGACTCGACTTCTCATCAACAAACTTCTCACCGTGTTCATGATTGTACAATTCTTCCTCACATATACACCATTCTGCTGAGGCGTGTAGGCTGCAGCTAACTGTCATTTAGTACGTTACACTTCACGAAATTTTGCAAAATCATGACTCCCCCCTATGATCAGTATGCAGCACTTCTTTTGGTCCTACTCCTTCCTTATCTACCAATGACTTATAGCTTTTGAATGCCATAAGAACTTCAGACTTTTCCTGTAAGAAGTATACCCAGGGTTTTCAACTCAAGTCATCCATGAAAGTAATAATGTAACGTTTACCACCATTGGAAGTTGGATTGATTGGTCCACTCACAACTTCTAGCAACTTTCTTGGTCTCTTTCTTTCCTTTCGGAAATGGATTTCTTGGTTGCTTACTGACAACACATTCTTCACACACATCTTAGGGGCAAAGAAAATTTGGAAGACCATCGACCATGCTCTTTTGTTGCAGTGTCTTCAAATCTCCGAATTTTAAATGCCTACAACGGAAGTTCCATAACCATGCAATATCGTTTATTTTTTATAAGAGACATGATTGCGCGATGCCGTGAAGATTGAGGGGAAACATTCGGTTTACCTGTAATGTTTACTTGAGTAATTAACCCCGTTTTGGCATTTTGATTTGACATACTCCATCTTTGATTGACATCTCACACTCATTTTCTTGCAGCTAACCAACACTTAGCAGGTTGTTTTTAAGTTCTGGAACAAAGAGGACATTTGAGATTATTTGATTAGTATCCCCATTAGTTTGAATTGTTACCTGTCCTTTGCCCATTACTGAGATATTGGAATTGTCTCCAAACTTGATAACATCACGGAATAACTCGTATAAGGTGGAGAAGGCCGTCTTGTCTCCACATGTGATTCAGGTACCACAGATTCTTTTCGGTCTCTTCTCTCGTATGACATTCTATTAGCAGAGATATTTCCAAATTTTCATCAATTACCTTTAGACATGTTAATTCGACATTCTGATCGATAATGTCCATATCTATGGAATCTGTAACACTGCACATTGGCTTTGTCTACTGACTTCAAACTGTGGTTACTCTAATGGAATATACGTCTACCTATTCCTTTTCCTTGAGAATCACTAAATCGGTTACAATGTTGTTGATGTTGGTTTTTGTGATCTCTATGTTTTTTGCCTTTTCATATATTTGCTTTGTTAGAAATCAAACCATAATCAACTGTTGACAACTTCAATGCCTGTTCATCCTTGTCCTACTCGTTGATCTTCTGTTCGTGAATCTGCAAAGAGCTTTGGAATTCATCTAGTGAGAGTTCTTCGATATCTTTAGACTCCTCTATTGAACAGACTCCAAATTTTATTTTGGAGTCATGGACCAAAGTATATTTTCGCTGATAGTAACACTTTCTGTCTTGTCACCATGAATCTGCATCTTATTAGCAATCGTCATTACTCGTGAGAGGCACTTTGTCACAGATTCTCTTGACCTCATTCGAGTTGTTTCGAATTCTGATCGAAGAGCTTGTAGATTCTGCGTTTTTGCTCTTGTCGAACGTTGGTATTTCTTTTTATAGAATCACAGATCTGCTTGGAGGTATCTTATCAAAGAATAGTTTCAAACATTGAGTGATCGATGGCTTGAAACAAATAATTCTTGGCCTTGAGATCCTTTAGCCATTGGCTATCCACTTCTATTTGCTATGCATTTGTTGCTACTTTACCATACACCACTTTTGGTATTCCCTCAGAGACTACTTGTCAATACTATTCAGATCACAGAAAATTCTCCATTAACATGCTTCAATGATCATAGTGCCCATTGAAACGTGATACAGCTGGTTACACAAAGTTGTCTGAAGACATCATTCATTATTACTACAGAAATAAAAGAAGAACAAGTGAAAAAAATGAAAGAATGTTGCTACAGCTCTCTCACGCTATCACAACAGGATTCTGATACCGCTGATAAAAAACAGATCAACTAAATATAAAGAAGGAAGAAGATATTGTACAATTCTATTCATCAAGAAAGGCCTTTAAATAGGCTTTAGGAACTAACTTGTTGGGAAAATGACCTCCCAAAGATTGCCCAAGAAATTAAGCTTGACAATGTGAAAAAAAATCCCAAACCACTTCAAGAACAAGAAAATGGGGATTTTCAATGTATATTGGAAGAACAATGTATTGGATTACTTGAACAAGCCTCAAGTTAATCCCAAAGAAAGAAAATGGCTTTGAATTTATACCCAAGAAGAACAAACTCTTACTTGTAAAACTCTATCCAAGCCCTCTCTATTTTTCTCTCTCAAAATCGTGTGGTCAAATGAAGGGAAAAAACCAGCTATATAAATAGCTGAGTCGGGCGCCATGGCACCCATAAGTGGCGCCATGGCGCCAAGATGGATCAGAACTATGGGCGCCATGGCGCCTGCATCACTGGACCATTTTCCACACTTTGGGCGCCATGGCGCCTGGCTCCCTGCACCTCTTTCTCACAATTCTCCACCTCGTACATCATTTGATAGACCTCAAATTTTGGACGAACACAAGAAGAAGCAGCAAGCACCAAACTCGGCTGCACCATTCAAACCATGGTTGCCTACGTATCCAAAACTCAAGATCAAGCTTCCGTAGTTCACCTCCACCTTCATAAACTCTCCACCTCATTTCAACCCCGCCCCGAAGGGCCATGCCCTCTCGGGCATATCAACACGGACTAATGTGAAGCAAGTCCAAGCAATGTTGAAAATTGCTACCCGTTACCACTTTGGTTAACATGTCAGTTGGGTTCTCATTTGTGTGTACCTTCGAGAGTGAAATATCACCTTTCTCTATAACATCACGCACAAAATGATACCTGACGTCAATATGCTTGGTTCGAGCATGATGAACCTGATTCTTAGCCAAGTGAATCGCACTCTGGCTATTACACCACAAGTCCACACAATCCTGCTCAATCCCCAAATCATCTAGAAGACCCCATAACCACAATGCTTCCTTCACTCCCTCTGCCATGGCCATATACTCGGCCTCTGTAGTAGAAAGAGCAACTGTAGCCTGTAACATCGATCCCCAACTAACTGGGACACCATGTATGCAAAACACAATCCAGTAGTAGATCGTCGTCTATCTAGATCACCCGCATAATTCGAGTCCACAAACCCACTTATATGACATGCATCTCCACCAAAACATAGACCCGTATCCACGGTACCTTTTAAGTACCTCAGGATCCACTTCACAGCTTCCCAGTGTGCCTTCCCCGGATTCGCTATGAATCTACTGACCACACTCACCGCCTGTGAAATATCTTGGCGTGTACACACCATGACATACATCAAACTGCCAACTGCACTAGCATAAGGCACACGATCCATGCGTACCTTTTCTTCCGCTGTAGTAGGAGACTATTTACCAGAGAGTCTAAAATGTGGAGCCAATGGAGTCACCACCGACTTTGCACCTTACAACCCGAACCTAGCAATAACTCGCTCAATGTAGCCTTTCTGACTCAAGAACATTCGCCGGTTCATCCTCTCTCTTCTGATCTCCATACCAAGTATTTTCCTAGCAGCCCCCATATCCTTCATCTCAAACTCTTTACCAAGTTGAGATTTCAACTTATCTATCTCCACCTTCCTTTTCGAAGCGATAAGCATGTCATTCACATATAGAAGAAGATAGATATAGTTACCTCCCCGAAGTTTCCGAATATAAACACAATAGTCATACTCACTTCTGGAGAAACCATGCTTTAGCATGAAGGAGTCAAATCGCTTGTACCATTGCCGAGGAGATTGCTTCAATCCATATAGCGATTTTCTCAAGCGACATACCTGACGTTCCTTATCCTCAACCTTGTAGCCCTCAGGTTGATGCATATAGATCTCCTCATCCAAGTCCCCGTGCAAGAAGGCAATTTTGACATCGAGTTGTTCCAGCTCAAGATCATGATGAGCAACAATACTCAATAGCACCCGAATGGAAGTGTGCTTGACCACAGGAGAAAAGATCTCATTGTAGTCAACTCCCTCTCTTACTCAACCAAATTTGTCTGCCCATAGTGCCTCAAAGGCTCGTCTGACCCCAACTTTAGAACTTACTTGTAAGTACGGCGTGGCCTAGAAGAAGCCAAGTTTTCTGCAAGCTGCTGTTGTTGCTGTGCCTGTATATTCTCTTGCTGAACCGCCTCTTGTTCAAGCCCATCATCACTCTCATCTTGAGTGTCTGTATGATGCTCCTCTTGAACATGCTTAGAATCAGGTTGATCTCTAGGTTCTATGTCAACAACTTGAGACATTGTAGTCTCAACATCATCACAACCGGGCACTATAGCTTTCAACGAAGCTATCATGGAGTTCTCATCAAAAGTAACATCTCTGCTGATTATGAACCTAGAATCCTCTACACACCAAAGGTGATAGCCTTTAACACCTGCCGCATACCCCAAGAATATAGCCTTCTTGGCCCTCGCATCAAGCTTTCCCTCGTTGACATGATAGTAGGCTGTGCATCCGAATATTCTGAGTTTCTCATAATCTGCATGTTCTCCTGTCAATACCCT
>NW_019263396.1:81446-90308 GCF_002742605.1 Olea europaea var. sylvestris
CCAAACCAGCATAGGATCGCATACACATCGATTTCTCTCGAAATGTGCGATTCAGTCTTTCCGCGACCCCATTCTGTTGCGGTGTATTTCTTACTGTCCAGTGTCTCACAATGCCTTCCTTACCACGGAACTCCTTGAAAGAACCATCTGTATACTCAGTACCGTTATCAGATCGCAGTGTCTTCAATTTCTTTCCTGTTCTGTTTTCAACCATTGCTTTCCACTTCTTGAAAGTGTCGAATACCTCATTCTTATGCTTCAAAAAATAAATCCAAGCATATCTAGAATAATCATCAACAAATGTAACAAAATACCTGGAACCGCCTTTAGAAGTGATAGAAGCCGGGCCCCATACATCCGTGTGCACATACTCAAGAATGCCTCTGCTTCTATGTTTGCTTGGCTGGAACTGAACTCGGTGTGCTTTACTGTACACGCAATGCTCGTAAAAGTCCATGCAAGGCTTCTTCAAGTTCTTTAGCAAGCCTTTCTTGACTAGAAAATCTAGCCCCTTTTCAGACATATGCCCAAGCCTCCTATGCCATAGCCGAGTGCACTCACATGGGTCTCCACCACTTCCACTTGTTCCAACTGCTACATCTTCAGTAACTGTAGTACCCTGAAGAGCATAGAGATTGCCTTCACGAATACCCTTCATCACAATCAAAGAACCACGAACAACCTTCTTTACTCCATTCCATGTTACAATCTTGCAACCACCGGAGTCTAAGGCACCAACAGAGATAAGGTTCTTTCGCAAATCAGGGACATGTCTAACATCCATCAATTTTCTAACCACTCCATCATGCATCTTGATTCTAATTGAACCAAGCCCCACCGTTTTACATGAATGGTTATTACCCATCAACACGGTTCCACCATCAGTGCTTCTATAGGTAGTAAACCACTTCCTATTTGAACACATATGGTAAGAGCATCCAGAGTCAAGAATCCACTTACCGGAGGTTTCTTCATCACAAGAGATGGTATAGCACTCATCACTTTCCCCTCCTTCCGAGGCATAGCTTACCTCTTGCTTGACTTGCATCTTCCCACTGTTGTTGTTCTTATTGTTCTTCTTCCAACCCTTTTTGTTTGGACAATTCGCCTTGAAATGCCCAAGCTCGCCACATTTGAAACAAGACCTTTCCGCAAGAGGTCTAGAACTCGATCTAGATTTTTCTCCCTTACCCTTTGGTCGCACATTGCTTCTACCCCTTACAAACAATCCTTGAGCTTACTACTTGTTACCAATGGTAGACATGCCACTAGTTGCAATCTTTCGAAGATCATCCGCTAGAAGTGACGTTCTAGTATCCTCCATCACGAGTTTATCACCCACAAGTATCAATGTTTGTACTAGGTTCTCGTAAGACTTTGGCAATGAAAGAAGTAGTAGAAGTGCTTGATCCTCATCATCTACATCCACATCAATGTCCTTCAAGTCCGATATGATCCTATCAAACTTGTTGACGTACTCCCGGATTGGTGTACCTTCATCCATCTTGCAAGTATACAATTTGGACTTCAAATAGATCCGATTTGTTAGAGTCTTCGTCATGAAGTTCGCCTCCAACTTTGTCCACACCTCCGCCGCCGTTACCTCACTATCAACCAAGAAAGCAACATCTCTTTCAAGGCAAAGAATGATAGACGCTCGTGCCTCAAGATCTAGCTCTTCTCAATCCTCATCCGACATATCAACGTGCTTCTTCTCCTTTCTCGCCAATGCCTTGTGCAACTTTTGAGAAATCAACAAATTTTTTATTTGCATTCTCCAATATGAAAAATCATTCTTCCCATTGAATTTCTCTATCTCATACTTCCCAATCTTCACCATTCCTCTAGTAGACATGATTTATTCACTTGTTTACCGAAAATAAACCACAAGAGTTCACTTGGGAATTTTCACAAACACCTTGTGCACAACAAAGTTCAAGCAACTCACCACAAAATCGAAGCTTAACCACCTTGATTTAGGAAGAAGCTCTGATACCAAATTGTTGGGAAAATGACCTCCCAAAGATTGCCCAAGAAATTAAGCTTGACAATGTGAAAAAAAATCCCAAACCACTTCAAGAACAAGAAAATGGGGATTTTCAATGTATATTGGAAGAACAATGTATTGGATTACTTGAACAAGCCTCAAGTTAATCCCAAAGAAAGAAAATGGCTTTGAATTTATACCCAAGAAGAACAAACTCTTACTTGTAAAACTCTATCCAAGCCCTCTCTATTTTTCTCTCTCAAAATCGTGTGGTCAAATGAAGGGGAAAAACCAGCTATATAAATAGCTGAGTCGGGCGCCATGGCGCCAAGATGGATCAGAACTATGGGTGCCATGGTGCCTGCATCACTGGATCATTTTCCACACTTTAGGCGCCATGGCGCCTGGCTCCCTGCACCTCTTTCTCACATAACTCCTAAAGGCTTTTTATACTCCTAAAGAATTGGATAAACGACAACTAATACAGAATTTTAATTCAATGCAGTTTACACTCATACCCTTTGGATATTAGCTGTTATATTGTGGAATAATCTTTAACGTTTGACATTTTTCAATGTATAATGCAGGGTTTAGATTTTGAGCCACAATTGAAGTTATGGGTAGCTTTTTTGTGATAAATATAGGATGGAGGGGCAAGTTTTGGGTAGAAATGATTAGTGAAGGATGGATATAGAGCAAGGAAATGGTGTGATCTAGAAGAAACTCCTGGCAACTAAGCAATGACACTGCCAAAAAAGCATGGCTTCTAATATTTTGAAGCTAAGGGATGTATTCAATTAGGATTTTTGAAGATTTTGACGGACTTTTTTTAAGTGATAACTTCTGTAGATATCGTAGATCTTTCATAGACTTGTATCGAATCTGTGGAAAGCTTTCGCAGTCTTCTATAGACTTTAATTTTAAAACTTTATAAATTTTTGTAGAATTCAAAAGACTTTTCGAAGACTTTCATTTGAAGTAGAAGTCACATGGATCTAGTGCAATCTCACATATAAGGTGATAGTTCCCACAATTTCCTTTCCCCCTTCTCTTCCCCTTCCTCTTCCTCTCCTCATATAATAAAAAAATATTTTAAAGAGAATAAAATTTAAGACATTACATAAATAAATAAATAATAATCAAAACTATACATATATATGATGAAATAAATTTAATATTCAATATTATTAATAAAGATACCTTGAAAAATAAAAAATAAAAAGATCAATGTGTTTAAATTTAATTATAAGTTTGTCATATAAAATTTCATAATTTAATAATAAATAGATACTTTTCACAAAAAAAAAAAAGAATGGAAAAGAAAAAAAGTTATAAGAATCCAATTTAAAATTTTTATAGAATAGAGAGATAAATAAAGAGAGAACGATAAATGGAAACAAATATAATCAATAGAAAAAGTAAATTTTAATCATACCTCTAATGTTCGTAGAAGGAAAATGAAAAGAGAAATATTGAGGAAAAAAAGAAATTTTTTTGAGTGAAAGTCTTTCAAAATTTCGTGATTAATGATAGACAAATTTTGATATTTTATTTGAGTACTTTCGATTTATAAGTTAGTACTCCAGATACTGTTATAAAAGTTTATAGAAGTCATTAAAATTTGAATATCTTAAAACTTATAGAGACTTCTAAAAAAATTTAAATTGAATACACTGTGACATTTAGAGACTTTTTAAAAGTCTATAAAAGACTTAATTAAATACACCAATACTTTTAGAGAGTCTCAAAATTCTATATCGAATACACCCAAACTTTTTAAATTCCAAAAATTAATTAAAAGTCCCAAGTGAATACACCACCTTAAATCTTCCATAATTTGCCAAATGACTCATCCAGACGTCATGTAAAACTTATTTAAATACACTTATGTTAAATTTCATATTTCTATGTGAATCAATTTTAGTTAAATGGCTTACGTTCTAAGAATTCGTGTAACGATCGCAATAATTAGCATAAGTATCTTTACGTTTTATATTAATTGCCAACTTTTACTACGTGATCTAAACAAATAATTCACATCTCTACGTAATTATTAATCAGAAAATCAATGAATTAGTAGCTAATAATCCAAACATTAAGAATAGAAGCAAAAACAATTCACAAAATCAATTGGATATTTAAAACTTTTTAATTAAAATTAAGCTTCAAAACTAGGTTACAATTATTCGTCTTAACTAAAAACTTAATTACATATCATGGCCGAAGAATAAAAATACAAAAATGAATTACATCATCGGGTATTAAGAAAAAACGAGAAAAAGATGAAAATCTTGCACCAAGAATCCGTCTCTTCTTGTGAAATCATTGAAATCCTAACTCTTTGATTGATTTTTTGATTTTTTTCCTCTCCTTTTGGATTGAATATTATATGTACAATGATTCCCAAGCCTTGGCATGAATATATGTGTATTATGAAACTCCACAAGCTCCTTTTAATTGTTGGACTAAGGCATATATTTATCGAAAAGATTTATACAAAATCCTTGTTCAACTTGATTTCCACCAAAGAATTTAAGAAATAATAGGAAACAAATTTCTTCTTCAATTGAACTCATTTTTTTCATGAAACTTTATTTCTCTATATTCTTTTATTTTGAAATTAAGTCCTCTTGATTCCAACATCATAATAGTTGACTCGAGACAAGTTTCGAAGTATGCAAATCAGTCCTCAAACCTTTCAAATGTTGAATTAAACTCTCGAAACTTATGAATTTTTTATCCTATGCTCCATTAATATTTCAAATTGATCTCTTGCAGTACAGTTAATCTTCAATTGCTTCAAATCAACTCTAATTAAGATCCAAGACTTCAAAAGATAGCGGCTGCAGGTTTCCTTGTCATTAAAAAATAAAATGTTCTCCTAATTCAAACATGATGAGTTACTAGTTGAACATAACATTTTTGTTAGTTCGATGATATCAAGATAATTAATTTATTAAAAAAAATAAAGCTGCTCAATGACTAACACATTGTATTAGTACTAATAATTATGTAATTCATCACTCAAGCTTTGGCATCAAATGTGGGTCATCAGACAGGTGAGAAGGGGATAGCACCAAGTTCTTGTCTGTCACGGGCAGAAAGTACTATAGATTCTTGATTTTCTAGAATTTGGTTCAAACTCACATGTAATAATAAGGCAAACATTAGCACAAGACAATATTTTTATTGTCTTCTCCTAAGAATAATACCTAACTAATCAAACTCTATCATAAAGCAAAGATTTTAATAAAGGAGTTTGAATTCCACCAACAACCATTATTAATGATCAAATTCTAGTACTAAAATATCAAATTTATCGACACAAAATAAGTTTGTTTGAAAGTTTTAAACGGTCAAAAATATGAATTATTTATTTATATTCAAGTGTATATCATTCATTTTTATCAAATGATTCGCAAAATTTTTGTAAATAGGCGGTGATGGCCGATGGGATTTGAACATGAGATTTTTGTATGCTAAATATCTAGTCTAACAATTTATTTTATGTTGAATGCTCAATAATGATATCTAGGGTTTAAACAAATTGATATACAATTATTGGATTTCATGATTAATGATAAACCCTATTATATTCCCCTTTAATGTAAGGCCAAAAGTTGTAATCACAAGGGTCTCTAATCTTTCATGACAAATCAACCACAAAAGGGGGAAATTAACCCGTGAATGATCATACTGGCTTATTATCAGTCAATTCATCAATCATGCACTTCATAGGCCAAAAATAAAATAAAATAAAATGAAGAAGATATACATTAAAAAAAATGGAAAAAAAAAAAACAAAGAACACGGTTACGGGGAACAAAAAATTCTTTGGAAAGTTCGAGTTCTATGGTTGCACAACCTATGCTAGCTCCTGTACGTAAGATTAATATATGCCCAATTCTACCCCCGAGGCATAGTCCTGTGGTGTAAAGGATAGGAGTGAGGTTATCTCACGCCTTGCTGACAGCCGCAATGTGAAGGTTCAATTCTGAGACATGGAATTAGACTCCTTGTAGGCGCAGTGTACAAACAACTCTTGTTCTCTGGCCTATTGGGACATATCCCGCGATTTACCTCCCTCAAAAAGCTCTAGGAGCAGGGCGGTGGGGACTCTCCAGGTTGGGGTTCAACCTTTAATATTGTTGGAAGAATTTTGTGAATAGTGACGCCGAAATAAGTATAATGATGGTGACAAAATCGAGGTAAGAGTTGGACTCTTTGTCCTTAAGTCGAATTTGCCCCGCAACGGTGCCTACGGATTTCGGCAATCGACTCCCAAGNCAATCACTTAACTCATGTCTAACTGGAAAGTCACAATAGATCCTAAGCTCTCGGGATAATCCTCTATCACCACATCACTTCTCCCAACTTACGTGGATAATAGACGTGATAGAAGTGCCTCTCTCGCACTCCACCTGTACGGGGTCTCTTTCACAGATATAGGATTCTACACATTTGACCACATCTCCACTCGTGATCTAAATGTCACACTCTACATTCCTCGTGCATATCACCAATGCACCTCTAGGCATCTATACTCTACCTTACCAAAAGACATCCAACTCACTGCTAATGCATCTCAAACTCACTATAACAAATCAACACCTTTCGGTGACCACAAAGGTTACTCCAATCACCAAAGCTCCAAAAAATCCACAAAGAAAATGGCGAAGGTGGCACTCACAAAGAAAAATCGAAGAAAGAGTCGGTTACTTCACAACACTCACAAAAGAAGGCTCACAAAGAGGAAGAATATAATCCTAAAATGGCTGCCTTATATAATCTCACAAACCACATAGACTCACAAAGATAAAGGAGAGAAACGGCTGCCCAACTTTCTTCTCGCTACCACACTCTCACACCACTAACAAAGCAAATAGAGTACGCCACAAAACTTAACCCAATATGCATGTAAACATATTACACAAAGTAATAAATCACTCTAATTCATACAATTACACACATCAAACATATTGAAAGTGTTACATCAACATTGCAACATAATTAAGTGATCATATACATGCATAAATGATTACACACAGATGCAATGCAAGAACCAGGTTTATTCTCTCAATAAACCTCACTAGGATCACTACTCGACCCTAAAGTCACATTCGCCTTGTCTCTTTCTTCATCTTTCTTTTTATTATCATCTTAGGACAATCTCTTTCAACTATATCCAAATTTTACCATAGTTAAAATATATGTTATTTTTCGTACTTACCTTAGACCTACATTTGCCACCAATGCCAAATAATGACCACAAGTAAAGTATGAACATAATTCACATAAAATAGTCCAGTAAACTTTCCTAAGGCCACATGCAATTCTAATAATGTAGAAAAATTGACAGCAAATTCACAAAGAATTTAAGGCAAATAATTCATAGGTCTAGTAATAGGCAATGGTCACCCCTTCATGGTAATCCCAAACCTAATGTCACCCCACAAGATGACCTCTAATGCAAAAAATAAATTACTCTACACATTTATTTCAACTACAATAATAAAAAGCAAAGAATACGATACCGAGCGGATCACGTCTGAATGTTCGTAAATATCGAGAGACGCGAATTCACCACTCCAGGACTATCACTATTAATCCTAAAGTCACTAGCAACCACAGCAACATGAAAACAAAACCCGGCACCCGAACGTCCAAGGGCAAAATCGTCAAACTTTCACTGTATTGCTCCAAACTGAAATCCGACAACACCGCAGGGTCCATCTCGTCATGGGGAAGATTCTGTCTGGAGACCACTTTACCGAAATCGGACGGACGCGCCCTCAAACGCCGGGTGGAGTCGTCTTTCCCACGCCCCGGCTCGACGCCCCACGCGCCGACAATCTGTCACCCTTCCAGCTTCTTCTCTGCTTGTACAGTCCACCGGTGGTGTCCGTTTCGCCAAACTCCTTTTGGTTTCACCAGAAAACGCCAAAACAGATCTGGCAAAAATTTGAAAAAATTGAACAATTTCTGCCTCTGATTTTCAGATCTGTTTCGGACCACTTCCAGCCTGTTTTTAGCCCAAAAATCACAGATTTATCAACAACACAAGCTCTGATACCATTTGTAATGAAAATCCCTCGATAAATCTTGATTCCGGGCTCAGAAAATAATCAAACGAACACCGATTTATCTCGACTCGACTCGAGCCTTTCCCCTTCACTTTGGACTGTCCAAACTCTCTCAAACCCCACGAAGGAGAAGTGTGGTGGTGTTAGCAATCCACAAAGGTATGGAGAGGAAGAAGAAGATATCACAATGGTTGAATATCACTCACAACCTCACACGGCTTCCCTCTCTCTCGATTGCCTCTCTTCTCTCAACTCATTGCTACAACACACACACACCCCAAAAACGGTTGGGAGATAAATACATATATATAGGTTAGTTTAGGTCATTCCAATTGAGCCTAGGGTTCACTGAGAGGGCTACCAATTAACCTAAACTAATAGGCCAATATTCAACTCCATATTAATCACTAAATGGTCCAACTAACCAAATAATTATCCAACCCAAACCCGAGCCATCCAAAAGTGTAGTTCGTCTTCGAGCCGAGCCGAGCCAAGTCCATGGTGTCGATAAATAATCCAACAATTGTTTTAAATCATCGCCCGGATTATTGGGTATCAAAAAACACAACAGAAATTATACTTGAATGTTCATTTGGCTAGCTTCGGATCAGTTGAGAATATACTAACGGAGTGCGCGACTCGGGTTTTGATATGTGTGTGGAAAGGTATAGAGTGGAAAGTGAAATTTATGAAAATAATACACTGTAACAAAAAAATCAACCGTATTTGAGTTAATACTCTCCAGAATCTTATCTACTTCATTTAGAAATCACTTTGAGCTCCCTTGTCTTA
>NW_019263396.1:91922-94079 GCF_002742605.1 Olea europaea var. sylvestris
AGCCCTAAAAGAGTCTTAAAAAAAGGTAAGAAATCTAATGCAATTTAAACTCTTATTTGAGTCACACTTCTAACAATCTCCACCTTGACTCAAATTTCGGTGCAACGAACGAAACTTCAAAATTTCTCCACCTTGAGAAATAATCCGTCTACATCAGAATGAACTGACCAATCTCCTCAACACAATAACCAAACTCTCCACGATAACACGTTCCCCCGCCCAGCGTCCACAAGCAACACCCGAACCCAAACCCGGGTTCCCAAAATTCCTCTTGGAATCAAAAATCACTGGATAGGGTCGAAGCACACCCTGTAACAGAAACCACACCAAATGCACAATCAGAAGGTCCCTTGCCAATATTGTCATCTTCAATGATTTCTAAAGTATTACAGACATCTCCAAAACTGTACCTACGCTCCATGAGTCCATTGGCATTACAAGAACACAATGTACCCACAAAAATTGGTGGCAAAGTGGAATCACCAACACTCCCTTGAACAAAGTTTTTAATTGACCCAGAGTCAAACCCGAGAGGTATTGTACCAAATTGAATGTCCACCACGGTACTGAACTTGTCCAAATGTCTCTGAACTAGTTTTGCGCTTCCCTGCAAGATGTACAACTGGGATTTCCTTCGTACCTCTAGTACAACCCGGACACCCCTTCGAACCTTCAAGACTCCACCTCCACTAGAAAATTTGTACCCATTTTCATCCAAGGTATTCAGTGATATAAGATTCTTTGTCAAGTCTGGAACATGGCGAACCTGATCATGTGTCCTCACTGTTCCATCTTGTAGCCTCAATCCGACCCAACTGATTGCTGCAACCCGACAAGATTGGTTGTTTTCCATGACAACTCCACCTTGCTTCACCGTCTTATATGTTTGAAACAAAGCCCTATTGGGACACATATGATACGAACAAGTAGAATCTAGAATCCACTCCTCAGGTTTGGATTCCTCGTCAGATACAGCCAACATCACATCTCCATCATCACAAAAATTTTCAGCAATTTAGTCTCGTTAGAATTACCTAATTGCCCTGCATGATTTGCATGTAAATCACCTTTACCTTGCAACTTGTCGCAATCTTTCTTGATGTGTCATTTTCTCTTGCAGTGTTAACAATACACATTGCTGTACTTCACCTTCGATCTACCCCTTCGTCGATCACCATGAGTAACAAGAGCATCCCCACTCCTAGATGCAGGATCTCCAACCAACAACTTCATCTTCTCTTTTGAGAATAGGGCGTCGTATACCTCTTCAATGGATAACGTGTCATGACTATACAAAATAGTATCACGAAATGACGAAAAAGAATTGGGTAGCGAACACAACAGGACCAAGGCTAGACCCTCTTCATCATATTTTACTTCCAACGTCTCCAAATCTGCAACGATCTCCTTGAACACAATAAGGTGGTCCTGCAGTGACCCTCCTTCCGCCATGCGATGAGAATACAACCTCTGCTTTAGAGTCAGTTTGCTCGTCAAACTCTTTGTCATGCACAACTGCTCCAGTTTGAGCCACAAAGCAGCCGCTGTCTTCTCCTTCAAAACATCTTGCAGCAAATTGTTGGATAAATGAAGTTGGATTTGCGATAAAGCCTTCCGATCCTTCCATTGTTTCTCCTCCATAGACAAGCTTGCCGGCATCCTATCAAAACCTAGCAAAACATCATCAAGATCCATCTGCATCAACACAGCTTTCGTCTTTACTTGCCATAGCGAAAATCTTGTATTGCGATCCAATAGCGGAATTTCATACTTCAACGAATTTATCTCTAAAAAATCTCAATCAAATCACAAAGAACTTGCAACCTGCAGCACCCAAAACTAAAAACTACCGAACGTGCAAGGGGCAAAATAGTCCAGATTTTTTCTCAAAATTGAAATTGGACACCACCACAAGGTCCGTCTCGTCGTCCGGAGAAAACTGCTTGAAGACACCGTTGCCGGAAAATGCTGCATGCGCCGCCACTCTTCTCACCGGAGTTCCACCGTCGGCGACTAGCCGGAAACGCTCCGACGACTTGTGATCCTTTCTGGACCGTTTCTGCTTGCTGAGTCTACTGGTGGTGTTCGTTTCTCCAAACTCTTTTTGGTTTGACCAGAAAAATCAAAAACAGATCCAGCAAAAAATCGAAAAATTAG
>NW_019263396.1:99426-117208 GCF_002742605.1 Olea europaea var. sylvestris
TAATAAATATATGATTTGAGGATGTATTTGTTTGGTTGCCTGAGCAGTATACTTTTGAGAGAATTTTATAAATTCAAAAAAAAGAGGAAAAGGAAAAGGAAAATTGTTAATTTTTATAACTAAGTATTATAGCACTGACATGACAATGTAGAAAATAAAAAGTAAGAATCGGATTAAACATTGATAGTGATTTGATGAATATAGTAATTTTCGAAATTGTATTAAGAATGTATTTATGGTGGGATGAATATATAAAATTTGTATGGATTTATAATATTCAAATGAATGAATTTAATAAGGATAATATTGGAATTTGACGTGGATGAAAATAATAATTTTTTAAAATTTTAATATTTTAATAGGGATGTATGTGGAGTGGGATGCATATATAAAAACTGTGAATGCAAATAACGTTATCCAACAACCCGTAATTTCCCATTGAAATGAACCTCTACAAATTTTACGTATTCTTTTGTGTTTTTATTTTCTTAATGCTCTTGGTGAGAATAAGAGTTTTTAGTTCTCAATAGAGCCTGTAAACCAAATAATCCATCCACGACAAAATCCACAAAACATAATACTTTATTGATGATTGACGCCCCAAAATTCAAACTATCAAAAACACACAAAAACTCAATCATGATATGAAGCAACAACCCCACCAAAAGTCCACAGTCCCAAAACACCAATAAGCTCTACCATCTCAACAAGGGTAGAAACAAACTACGGCTGCAACAGCAGGCTACCAGTGGTTCCAGAACCAACACAACCAGCAAAATCTGAAGAAAAGGCCTAAAATCAGCCACACCTGCTATTAATCTGAACCGCAGTCACCGGCCAAAGGGAAAACCCAAAACGTGGATATACCAGTGATAGACAAGGCAAACGGCACAAGAAAAAAAGAAAGAAAATATAGAAATCAAAGATAAAAAGGTGAAAAAAAAAGCGACCAAGAAGAGGCCGGACGAGCAGCACAAGGCCACTCATGAAAAACATAATCAAAGACTACATTAAGCCCATGTTTAATGGTCATTATAAAGAGAAATCGGAGGAAAACAATATTTTTAGTAGTGATTTTTTAAGAAATGCGTAGTTAAAAAGTAAGTAAAAGTTTTAAGTTTACTTAAAAAATATTTTATTGTGTGAATGTGAGAAATAAAGAGTTTTAAAATAAAGTGAGTTAAACAAGGGCTAATTCGAAAAAGGATTCATCTGCTTGATATCATGTTAAACAAGAAAGTTTTATTCAATATCTCAAAAAGATTTAAAAGTTACTATAAATAGTGTAAAACCTCAGACCGTAGCTCTGGGAAAGGAAGATATGAGACTACCATTAATAGATAAACATAAATAACAATGATTAATCTAACCAATTTTTATCAAAATATTCTATTCACGTGCTTTGAAATGAGAAAAATACAATTTATCGCATTTTATTATTTATTATTTTTTTTGTAAATTATAATGAGCAAATAACAAGTTGTTTTTGCTCTTATAGTAGACTTTTTGGACGAAAATATTATCAAAGATAAAATATGCTAATTAACCAAAATGTTGAAGATAAGAACGAATCCGAAAATATTTAAAGATCAAAGATTGGAAACCTTAGATGTAATTAAAACGTGGTGCAACTAATAAAAATTTGATGTTGAACAATTATCCTTAACAATTGATAAGAGATTGGACTACTACCTTTAAGAAAAATTGATCTTTCAAGATGGAGAGTTCATTCGAACTAATCAAACATTCCTTTTGTTGAAGAATTTATGTGTAATCACATTATAAACGAGTTTATGCCCACTGAATTGAATCCCTTTGTAATTCGTATAATTCCAAATTATGCTGCTTATACTTCCCAGAATAATAACTTATTTTGTTTTGTGCTTCTTAAAGAATAAACTATCAGGATATGCGGAAGAGATAAAATTAGAATTATTTTAGTTGTACAATCGAGGTTGACAACATATCCACAGGAGGGGGACCCATGATTTTTTTATTCAGCGTGGACCCCCCTCTCATATGTGTGGTTGTCAACCCCAGTTGTACATATAGCATAACTGATAAAATTAATTATCAGGTATGAAGATAAGTAGAACCAGAATATTCTTATTCTAGCATCGGAACCAAATGTTTCTTTAAATTAAAATGCAAATTGCTGGAATTAGGTTGAGTTTATCTCTCGAACTTCTTCATGGATTCACATCATTTAAAAATTTAAAATAGTTATATATAAGTGTAATTTAAACTATCACAACTCACGAGTCTTGCATTTCCAATTTCCATTTTTTCTGCTTTGATCACGTTGGATTGCTATTCTCGTGAATAAACAAAACAACCTAGGCGATATAATATCATATCCTAGGAAAAAAATCAAAAACATAAAAAATAAAAAATTCCCACAATACATACATCATATATACACAATAAAGAAAGTGGGATTGCTTTTCCTCGTTTCTATTCCTAAGTCGGATGTTGCATTTAAACCAGTCTAAGTTCATTTTCCCTGCCATACACATATATGTGTGTATATATATGTGGCTGCATCCACTGAGCAAAGAAGAGAACAGCACAACTTCCACTTTCTCAGAGAGAGAGAGAGAGAGAGAGAGAGAGAGAGAGAGAGAGAGAGATGGAATGGAAGAAATGTTATTTAGATGTTATACTTGTCCCAATGGGGGTTCTGATATGCATGGGGTATCATCTATGGCTATGGCATAAGGTTCGAACACAGCCATTCTCAACCATCATTGGAACTAATGCCAGTGGCCGTCGATTCTGGGTTTCAGCTATAATGAAGGTATATACATTCATATATGTGTGTGTATGTAAAGTTTCAAACTTTATTAATTTTTCCATTTTTGGAGAATGTTTTCATTGATTTTAATGGTTTCCGCCATAATGAAGTAATACACACACGTGTGTGTAATATTTCAAGATTCATTTTATTTTTACATTATTGGAGATTTTATTTCATTGATCTAATTTTGTTGCACCTTCATTCAAATATATGCAAATTATGATATATATATATATATATATATATATATATATATATTTTCATGCATTTCATTTGCTAATTATTTTTTAAAAGAACTAATTCCTTGTTTGATGGGGATTAAAATCAAGGTTTTAATAAATTTTGATAAAAATTTATGAAATTTGAGATTGAAAAATTGTGTTTCCCAAAAAATATGTGGTTAAAATTTTAATTGTTATCTTTGACTTAGATTAAAATCTGAATTTTTTCAATCAATTAGGTGCTAAATTTTTTGAGTTAATACAAAATTAGAGTGAAAATGGTGGCAAACAAAATTCACATTCTTATGCTTAGTTTTGTCTTATTTTAATAATTTCCATTTCTAAAAAGAATTTAGAAGATTGGTCCTCAAAATATTTTGATAATTTGAAATTTCTATTTAACTCTTCATTCATTTCTTGCTAAGGCCTTTTAGATTTTAAAATGGAAAAGGGAATGATAAATGTCTGTCTAATCACTTATCTGAAAAAATAATAATAATGGTTTCTAAACGTGTCAATTTATACTGCTCATGACTTCAAAATGAATTAGTAAATGAGAGATTCAAAGTGCATGTTTGATAAACAGCACTACACACTATTAGTCAAATTTTAACCTTTTTATTTTATTTAATACTATGGAGAACCGTCTAATCTACATTATATAACATAACACAACACAAAACGGTATATTCTTTAAAGAAGTGGCATCATTTCTAGCCAGGAAAAATGGCATAATCTTTATTGGTGAATCCTCTTTTATTTTCTTCAGTCACATGGAAACAATTGAAATGACAACACGTTTTGTAAACTTCTTGTTCGTCTTTAATATTATCGAAGGTTGTAGGGCATAAAAATCGGAAAATCCTAATCTTTCTCCTCCTCATTCTAATTGTCTTATTCAAGATTCATAAGGGAACAATATTAGATTATTTTGTCCGAACATTCACAAAATATGCTGGTTCACACTTCGAATTCCATTTTTGTTAAAGGTGATAGGTAGACATCCACCAGAAAAAAAAAAGTCTGTAGATATTAGAATCATTATAGAGGAACAAACACTAGATAAATACTTAGGCGCTTATGTGCGTGCGTATATAGTGTCACTTTTTTCTCAAATGTTAATGTTAATGTTTGAGATAGATGTATACAGTGAAAATACATGGAGAATAACATCCCAAAATTCAGTAATAAGCCAACCAATTTTCCTCCTCGTGTGTGCTGAAATGTCTCGTCTAAAAGATTAAGATTTGAGGAGAAGATAATATTATTTAATTGAATAATTATGTGTTTGGTCAACAAGCATGAATAAGTGGAAAACAAGACTTGAACTCAGCACATGACTTTTGGTGATGCAGGACAATGATAAGAAAAACATTTTGGCTGTTCAGACACTGCGAAACACGATCATGGGATCGACGCTCATGGCCACCACGTCGATCCTTCTCAGTTCAGGATTGGCAGCAGTAATAAGTAGTACTTACAGCATCAAGAAGCCCCTCAATGACACCGTCTATGGGGCGCATGGAGAATTCATGGTGGCGCTAAAATACGTTACTCTCCTCCTCGTTTTCCTTTTCTCTTTCCTATGTTACTCTCTCTCGATCCGGTTCATAAGCCAGGTGAATTTCCTCATCAACTGCCCTCAGGATAACTCCTCCGTCGTCAATCCAGGGTATGTATCGGAGCTTCTCGAGAAAGGATTTGTACTCAACACAGTTGGAAATAGATTGTTCTACGTTGCACTGCCTCTTATGCTGTGGATCTTTGGACCTGTTCTGGTTTTCTTATGTTCTATAACATTGGTGCCTGTCCTTTACAATCTTGACTTTGTTTTTGCTAGTGAAAAACTAAAGATGGGATCTGAGAATGCAAATGATAATGGCTTTGCATCAGTGTAAAAGATAATACTGCTGTCATATTCACAATTTAATTCCTATTAATTTAATGCTATCAAGTGCTTATTTATGTTTTTGCTTCTGATTAAACACAAAGTAATGCTGACAACAATATGGTCACAAAATGAGAAACTTTAGTGATTTGAGAGGACAAAAGTTGGTGGATGATTTGTCTTTTAACTAAAGGTGACATGTTTATATTAATAACGAAAGAAAAAATAATACAAATTTTAGTAGGGACTCTCCTTACCTCCGACTAAAAATGAATAAAAATAAAAAATATGCTACTTGTATATAAAAATGGTACATAAATAATTGCATAAAATGATATGGAGGGAAAAGATTTGATGAAAAAATTGATTGTGCTTTAAATTGATAAATGATAGAGTGGCATATAATATTATGTAAACCATTATATAAAGTTTGATATACATGTAGTAAAGTCTTAAAAACAAACTTATGCTGGTCAGAGATGGAAGTATACAATGAAAAAAAAAAAAAAAAAATTACACTTCATTCGTCATAGTCATACTTTTCTTTACTATACATCAAATGTAGAAACTCTTCATTTTCGTGTCAATTTCAAACTCGCTACTTGAACAAGATCTTCATAAACTTATTATTGTACCCTAAGTTTGAGGAATTCATAACTTCACCATCGTCTCATGAATACATCCAAAAGTGTCGAAGGCATATTCCCCAAGTTGGAGGATGGTTAGAGAAATATTCTTCGACCCTCTTGTAGTGGAAATCGAAAAGAGTAGGTTGTAAGCCCTTGTTTGAGCCCCATTTTTGGGGAAAATGATGCATTTTAAATAGTACATTGATAGAGAATGTATGGTTAAAAATTAAGGAAATGTTTTAGATTTGTATATAATATTATTTTATTGATGAATGTGTGGTTGAAAATAGGCTTGGGCAAAAAAATGAAAAATCGACCAGACCGATTAAACCGAACCGACTTGGATTGGTTTGACATTGATAATTGATTTGGTTTGATTTTCTTTTAAACAAAATCATGATAGGTCAGTTCAGTCATAGTTTGAAGTCTCAAACCGCTGGTTCATCGAAACGACCCAACCCAACTCACCTACATATTTACATTTTTTTAAAATTTAAGAAAAATAGAAAAATAAAAAGATAAGCCCTAATTTCATAACTTTTTCTCGATTCTCTCTAATCATAATATTGTTGGTATGTAAAAGTACTAAAAATTTCCCCTCATAAGCTCATTATGTTATACTTAATGTGTTTCCAGACTTAGATAGTTAAATTATATAATACATAAAAAAAATTAAGTTTTCTATTAATTCGTCTCTATTAATCTAATTTTATTTGTTAGTCAATAGTTCTTGTAATATTAAATTATTTTATTATCTTAGCTCTTGTAATTTAAGTGGGTCCAAAACTTAGACAATTTTTTTTAGAACAAAAAAAATCTTTTTGGACTAAAAGTTCAAATCGATTGACCGAATCGAACCAAAACAAACTAATTTGGTTCGGTTCAGTTTAAGAGATAGAGTGGGTTGGTTTGGGTTGAGATTCGCCCAAACCAATTGGTTTTGATTTTGGTTGGAGTTAAAATCGATCCAAATCAAATCGCGCCCAGACTTTGTTGAAAATGAATTTTGAAAAAATAAATTTTTAAAAGAATGGGGCTCAAACAGTAGATAAATGGAACAACTTGCAAACAATTATCAGTGGAGTTAGACGGAAAATATTTGTGGGAGATTAGCCTACTTATAATTTTAAATTTTAGGTATTCTATCTATATATTTAGCTGCGAATAACATAATATGAATTAATTTTTTTATTTATAAATTAGAAAGTAAATACGGGATCCAAATTGTAATAAAATGAAAGAGTTTATAATGATTACGTAATCGAACCATGGAAACTGTAGAAATCAAATTAAGGACTTGTTAAGTAGTAATTTTGAGAATTAATTTTTTTACTATTAGAGAGAAAAGTGAGTCTTACCTGTGAAAGAAGAAATAAAAAATGACGAGTGAAATAGTAAAATAACGATCAAAAAATTGATTTTTTTGAGAGAAAAAGCACTCCAAACATGCACTAAATTTGAAATCTAAGTCGCAAATCTAAGCGTAGAGTAGTCACGATCTTTCTAAAGAAGTTGGTCCACGTCATCAGCAAAAAGTCTTTTTTTTTTTTTTTTTTTTTTTCTAAGAAGTCAAATATCAAGATTTTCCACAAAGATGTTCTTCAAAGATGATGATCGAGATAGACGCATGAAATTCTAGTTTGGAAAACTGTTCTTTTACTTTTTAAATTTTTTTCTTCTCTTCTATTTTCTGAATGAGTTAATATATAAAGATATTTTGATTTATTTTATGCGGAAATCACACTAGTTAACCATGTGCTGATTTATTAGAGATTTGGACAGTTATTATCTTTGCGATTGATTGTGTAACTATAATTAAAAAAAAAACTGTGAATTAATTTGCTTTCAAAGGTTTGAGACCAACTTGTTATTCTACTATAATGAAAAGATTTGGATAATTAATTTGCTTATTTTAAAAGATTCAAGATCAAGACCTACTTTCTACTAGATCATTAGTTTAAAAATAAGTAGTGCAATTTTCTCTTTTTGTATTTCAAAATTATAAAATTTTCAAGTAAATAAGAAAAAAAAATTAAAACAATCATCTTAGTTAATGATAAGTATATTTCATACTATTATTTGAACATAAAAGTATAGGACATTTAATAGTTCTTCTAAATAATTATAGCCTAATTTATTATATATTTCGTTTTTTAAATAAAATTCGATGATTGGAAGTTGAATTGAAAGAAAGAAGCAAAAAAGGCGAAAAGGGACGAAATCCAAAGTTTAAGGACCAACTTGTAAATATTCAATAGTTTATTCAAACCATAAGACAATACTTTGAAGATTGATATGGGTCAATTGGATGTAATTAGAAGTCAAAAAGGAATAGAATATAATGAAAAAATTGTCACAAATCAAATTTTAATCGCACAAGTTATATTTTAAATTTTTAGTCAAAGATTGAGACTCATTTTCAGCATAGTAAACATATTTTGGGCATAGTAAATGTCTGAATTCGAAACTTTTACTTCATCAAAGTCGTAGCCCTTTGAGTTGGTTTTTCTACTCACTTTGAATCGCCTCAATCGTGTATCAGGAGACAAAGTCGTTACTAAAACATTGATTGCTATGCAGAGACAAAACACATGCACTCTGGAAGGTAACGTTCCTTATTCAATTGAGGCTCTTTTGATAACCAATTTGGACGTGATTTTTAACCAAATTTCAATTCCTACAAATACCTAACAGCAAAATACATATTAGACACCTCTCGTATACATGATATACTTCAATATTTATCAATTACTATCATAAAATGAATAAAATTCGTAAGTAAAGATTCATTGAGAAACCATTGAAGAGATTCAAGATTTCAAGATTCATCTTCATACTTTCAATTTATCAAAAATCAGAGTTATATCTTTTTACTTAAATATGATTTCTTGTAATATTGATATACTATGCTAGTTTATACATTGTTAGGATGAGATGAATCCTTGGTATGATATTTTTAATTTTTAATTAATTATTTTGACTTAATTTGGCTTGATTTGTGGATATTTACTATAGTTTTTATCGCTCTTTTCAATTACATAATCACCGATTGAATTGTTAGTGAATTTTATTGTTACCGAAAAAGATAATAGAGTTTAAGCCTAATATAATAAACATATGCTTTATATGATTTCAATATGCGTTTTTAACACTTGTTAATGCATTTATCATGTATGCATATTTCATTGAGAGATAAAAGGGCCACATGGGGGAATATATTTAATCGCTATTGAAAGGGGGTTTCCATTAAATTCGAAACATTGACCAATATAAACGATTTCAAATTATCACTTTAATTGTTACACTAAAAATAGAATAATAGGGATTCGAAATATTAGCAATGCATATCACATATTTGAAAAATACATTTACTTGCTTTCACTAGTTTAATTAATAATTTAGGAATTAGTATAAAAAAAAATCAAAAAACTTGTTTGTTTTCGATTAAAATTGCAATTAATTTAATTCGGTCAAATAAATAGTTCTTGTGGGTTCGACAATCTATTAACTACGTTATTACTTGTTGATGATCCCGTTTACTTGATGAAAATCAAAGGGTCAGTTAACAATACAAATTATGAGCAAATATAAAAAGAAAAGTTGTACACTGATTAGATGTAATTTGCGTTCAATACTTATAAAGGTAGTTTGGGACTTCCCTTCGTTTAGGCATTTATGATTTTCCATCACTTCGTAATTTTACTTTATTGCCCTTCGTTTAGGCATTTATGATTTTCCATATCTCTTCGTAATTTTACTTAGTGCTCAATAAAGATATTGCATTTACTCTATCAAAAATCTCTAAAGTTAAGATGATACAAAGAGAAATTGATTTTGTTGGATTTACTTTGCTTTTTCAGCCATTCTTCTTTATTAAAAAATTTCAAGTGTCCCCTTTCTTGGTAGGACGTTTTCCATCTTTTTGACGTTAAAATTGTTGTTTTGTTATTGTTATTTTAAACTATAATATCTTTGAACTTACCAATTGAAAGCAATTTTAATGTTAGCTTCTTATCATTGAGTGAATCTACTGAGCATTGATTGTCGAGCATCTTCAAGAGACATTCTATTTTTATAAAGAGCATATTTTATTATTTAGAGAGTTAAAATTTTGAAATATTTCAACAAATTCTTTATATTTAACACTTAATTTTACTATTCTCAAAAAAATATTTATTATTTTCCCCTATCCTCTATTTTAACTAACTTTTCTTTAAGAATGTGTTTGATTACATTTATTTTTCATGGAAAATATCAACTTTCCACCCAAATTCCTACTTTGAGTATTTGATTGTTATTTTTTTCCTTGAAAATATTTTCCAACTTTTGAAAATATGCCTAATTTTCCTTGTTTTTAAGGAAAATATTTTCTTTTTTAGGTGATATTTTTCATGTTAATCAAACACACTCTAAATTTTTCATGTCAATCAAACAAGCTCTAAATTATTTTATTATTTTCTTACATTGAAAATTGAAACAATTCGAATGCATTTTATTATAGAGAATGAGTTTAGCTCTCTAAAACTCACTTTCTAAATTAAAATGTTAATTTAAAAAGTATCTTGGAACATGATTTTAAGAGTTGACTCTTTAAAATTGAGAGCATATCATATTTAAAAAGTCTCTTGAAGATGTTATTTGACCTTTTTTTTTTTAATTCATTTTTTCCCAAACATGCTCCTTGTAAGATAATTTTGCATTTGAGCTCATAATTGTTTCCTACTTTTTGACGACATGTTTTCCATAAAAATCACATATACAAAACCGGAGAGAAGTTTCGTTATCTCAATTTCAACTCCCTCGAGTATATGTTTCAGTCTACTTGAGTATTTGACTTAGTCGCTTAATGATATTTTTTTCTTTCTTGTTCTTGTTTTCATTGTTCTGTATATTTCTGTATATTAGATGATTATGCAATTATGGTTTTTGTTGACCTTCGAATTTGGATGGAACTTAGTAGGTCAATAGATCCCGTCTCCTTTCTCATTCGAGTGTATGTTAGCTGCACACTTGGACACACATGTTAGAGATGTAGATCTAGGCTTCTCCAAACAAGGTGGGGAAAGCTGTGATTATATACAATGTGATTATATACAGTTCGACATTCAAGTCAATAAACGTTAATATAATTTATTGTGAAAAAACACGAAAGAAGAATCAATTTGGAAGTTGGTAAATATAATTTATATATGCAAAGAGGTGCAACTCAAGTTTTTCGAATACTTGACAAATAATTTCATCTCAACAATTCACCGGGTCAAGCTAAATGATGCCACATTCTAGCCTCCAAAGGAATATGACCTCTCACATGCTATCATAGGCGAGAATAAGGGGATTTGATTCTAAGTCGCCATTGTAGATATGTCACATCAACCTATTGATAGTCATAAGCCCTATTTCCATTTCACCTAAAGCAATCAATTTGAAGAAGAAAAACAATCACTCACGAACATGCAAGATTTACAGAGTTAGCCTCAATGTGAGACTAAGTTCTTTTTCGTCGCTACAAAATTCTCTAAGATAAAATAAATGTTTACAAGATAAAATTGCACTCCTATCATCTCTAACCCATCTTTCACTCTTTTTGATGATAATTATTAAAAATAAAGCCTAAGGACGGCTCCCTATTTCTAAGATAATTTAGGGCAAAATTGAATTATACAAGAACTTCAATTTCTTAATAAAATTTTACAAGAATACAAATTTTCCACGAATTGACAAATAATTAGGATCGACAACTTAACAGAATCAAATCACACATTGCTCAATTTGTCAGATTACAAATTGCACAAGACATCAGGCTCCATCCTCAATTGCCTCAAACTTTGGAGGCCGATCTAAAGTGGCTAAGGATTGGGTCCCTTCTAATCATCTCAGAGCAGGGAGATGACAAGTCTACAGTAAATCATGTTGCTTCGGCACACTGTCAATGAGGGGTTGAGGAGTGACTTCAACACCTCAAAGGCGATGTGATGTGGTGTATGTCATCATCACCTCGAAGTTGATGGCTATCGAGGCAACGAGATGTGACCTCATCACCTCGACAAAGAAGAAAGTGCAGGAGACACCCAATTACACTCACCTCTTAAGATGAATGTGTTGATGTGACATTTTGCTTACTCAACATTCACTTGTCCTACCACATAGGTAGTGGCATGATGATTTTCTTGTTTTTTTCTCCCATTTCATAATTTGTGCGCGATCCTCATTACAAGAAGTCAATTGGAATAGCCATGGAGAAAGAAGGATTACGGCATGATAGAATATCTTATGTTCCAAGCCTCCTCTATTGATATGTCCTTTTTAATGGCATTTTGCCAAGACATATTTCTACCTCTCAGCAAATATTGGAGACACACACATGATCAAAAAGCAATCCTAAACAATGTACTCGTTATGTGAGCAAGTGATGATTTCCAACAATAATGCCACACAGTTTACTTCACATTTCATGATGTGGCACACAGTTTTGCCATTGATTTTAACACCACTTACAAACAATCAACGATTCGATTTTTACACATCATGGAATGTCAACCAAGATGTACAAATAGCTTAATTCATTTTCCAATTGCCACAAAAAAATAAAAATTGAAGGGGCCCAATGTGTAACTTTCCCTACAAATGGTGCACCTAAACCAATGCCCTGTATACTAGGCAGACGATGAGTAAATTAGAAGATGAACATGCATCAATGTTTGTGACCACTTGTTGGTAGTTTTGGCATATCCAAAGAATGAGGTTATTCATTGGAAAATGAAGGGTACAAACTTGCATCTCATTTCGCTAAGATATGAAGTAGCACAAAGAAAAAATCTTTAGGCAGTGGAAGCAGTGTGTGGGAATCTCGAAGCTATATGGTCATGAGCTAAAGGGTCACTACAATCCACCCTCCTCAAGAATTCAATTTCATGCCAATTTATATTTTCAACTAGACGCCTTCACTAACCCAACCTTCTTGTAAAAGTAGCCATCTCCAAGTGTCCGCATCGTGATCCAAGCAGTGCTTGCTCAGATATCAATTGTTAAAAATACATAGTACATAACTCGCCCTTAACTAGCAATAATGAGAGTGATCAAATGGTTATAAGCCCACAACAAAGACTTAAATAATCGATGTGGGAAACGAGGGTCGTTACACCAGGAGATTGAAGGTTTTCTTCAAGGTTTACAACCATGGAGTTAGCATGTACGCATAAAGCATCAACACACCGTTACAATTTCTACAACATGACAACTCACAGATGATGTAGTCAACTACAAAGAGAGAAGAAACTAAATCATAGCACACAACTACACAAGTTCAAAACAATAGAACAAAAACAAAAACATTTAGAGGAAACCTCGATATAAGGATTGAGGATAGAGATGACAATATGTCTTTTACTTTGACACCAGCGAGATCAAGGCCACATGTCTAGCACACAGCCGACCGGATCAGTGATGAGTCCATTGGTGGCACTGCCATTAAAGGTATTAGAATTTTCAAGTTGGGTTGAATCTATTATTCCTGGGTATGAAGCATTATCATCTCCCTGAATTGTGATAGGAGAGACAATATCCATCCGGCCAATATTGATATTCGTAAATGTTTGAGGTGTGTTTAAGTAATTCTGAAGAAGATGGCTCAAACTAGAGGTCAATGAGCCTCGAGCAACCAAGTCTTCAGCCAGTTTCACCTGAAGTCGAAGAAAAGTCATCAGAGAGTAGTTTTTTTCCCCATTTTGGTCAAAACAGGGGTATATTTTTCTCTAATTCGATTTCCATTGCATTTTCTAGAGAGATATGTCTTTGAGTTTACTACAATCGATTTCAACAAATATCTAGCTAAACTATAGATTCCTGGTAATGTTTACAACTAAACATTGCTAATTATGGCATGAACACAATCCCAAGCAAGGGAAAACGAAGAACAAATAATAATGAGAGTACCTTGGCTCTTAAAGCTTCCACATTTGATTTAAGCACTCGATTATTAGTCGCAGCATCTTTGAATTGCTGAGTAGCATCTCCAAGTTGTTTGACCAAGGTTTCACACTCGCCTTGCAGTTGCTTAACCTGTATTAAACCGTATAAATAGTTCTTAAAGAATCTTAAAGAAATCTATAATTTTCTAGACAATACAAGCAACCAGAGAAGAAACATCTTAAGGCTGATCAGCAGGGTTCTCTAAGGAAAGGTATACATTTGTTCTCTTACATCTTGTTTGCAAGAACACGTCGCTAAAAACATCGTCAGATTCAAATGTTGGAAAATAGCAATCACGATCTAACGAAAAATTTAAGAAAACAAAGAAGGAAGAAAGACGTAACATAAACTGTCCTAACAAAAATAAGATAATGAGAGTACCTGGGATCATGTACACGTGAATCCAATTATAGCCGAATAATAGATCCAGAGTGAAGAAAATCGATAGTTGCGAAGAGAGAAAGCATTAGCAGAAACAGAAACTTAGATAACAAATATTTTACTTCAAAGATAAAAAGTTTGCCTCGAAGAGAAAAAAATTGACAGATGTACTAAATCTCTCCTTGTGTTTTTCTTTTTTATTTATTTATTTATTTTTATTTTTTTTGTGGGAAAAAACTTAGCTCCCGTTTGGCTCCCATTAAATTTCATTACATTACATTTCATTTTTCTCTCTCCTATTTTCAACCACACAATCTTTCATAAAATAATGTTACACGTAAATCGAAAACTTTTCCTTCTTTTTCAACCACTCATTTTTCAAAAAAATACTATTCCTCCCATTTTCATTTCTAGAAAATGGGGGCCAAACGGGGGCTTAACACTTTATCTGAGTATTCTCTTTGTGGCCAAACTTACTATAATGCTCTTTACAGTTATTAATTTGAGTGTTAAGTTCACAGGTGAAGAGGCCTTTTGTCCATTATGATTCTATGAAGCATGCAGCATATAGTCAAAAAATATTTCTACAACACAGATGAAGCTCACCACAAAAAGGGTATCATCTAGCATATTGTAAACCTAATACCCTCACGACACTAAATGATGAACTCTAAAATCTCATTGAATATTGATTAAAATTACCCAGAGAAACAATGGATTCAAATCTAAATTCTAAGAAAATCAACAGGTTCGAATAGGCTTCTACCAAAACTAGTTCAGGTTAAGTAATTGGGTACCATATTCAATCTTAAGAAAATTTGTTTCTTGGAAGAAGATTTCTTTATAAAAAGTAAGATATAATTGCACAAAATTTTTTGAAAAAACAAAAGATTACAATGCATACAGACTGAGAAAGTCCCTTCTAGTTCCTAATCATGTTCAGCATGAATAGATGAATAAAAAAACTATGAAAATTGTAACAACCTAAAAGAACTTTTGGCAAGTGTTTAGAAACACTTGCTAAAAGTCAACAATTATTTATCTGCATGTTTCGCAGGACCCACAAACCTACTTATCTAACACTCATTTTTGTCTGTTTAAAACACTTGCCAAACAAATGCAACGTAAAACATTGATTTGCAAATAGTAAGACTGAACAGAGAATTTAATTCCTAGATACATATGTACCTGTTGGTCCAGATCGGCTAAATGTGCTTGTTTTCTTCTTCTCGAGCGCCGAGCAGATTCCCGGTTTGAAACCATCCTGAAATCATAATTCCCCATATCTTCTTAACTCCTACTTCAGTATCCAATATGCTTAAAGCATAGTAGGCTGATTCACTGTACCTTTTAATGCGTTTGCTATCGACAGGATTAGTGCTCTGTTCGCAAGGACCAGCTTCTATCTCTTGATCATATTCATCTGATTGCTCATGGGATGAACCACTGCTAGCTCCAGTTGCTCGATTATCTTGTCCCTTTGGCTTACTTGCTGATGACGGAATACCAGCTGAAAATTGATAAAGCAAATCTATTGTGAAACATCAATGAAGTTAAACACCGATGAGTTAACTTTGTGCCACTAGCGAGCAACTTTGTATTAATGCAGGAAATAAATAATTGTACGGATAATGATCTCATGGCATTGTACGTACCACTTATTGATGATTGTGAATCGATTGTAGCAGAATACTTAGAAGCCTTAGTGCTGAAATTCTGGGGCAAATATGGGTTATTAGCCAACTGGCTACAACTAGACAACCCTTTTATCATTTCCTGGTATTGCAGAGTACATAAAAATATTGCTTCTTAATTAAATGAACACATTCAAATCATTCAAAGGTTAATAGCATTAGCTTGAATGCAGAAAAGAGTAATACCAAAATAGTAAAATACCATAATAGAAGCTATAAGGTTAAAAATATTTAATTAGTTTCAGAATTAAAGTCTGTTTGTCCTGTTCTCTTCCCCCAGTTGTGATGTTCAGTCTTCTCATTTGTTGCATTTAGTACTTTCAGAATTACATCGTTTGGAAACTGATCGTTAAAACAACTGGCAATTTTTCGTATACATGGCATGTTTACTGATACTTCTTTTAATGAAAAGAGACTGGATATATTGTATTGCAATCAGTAAAGCGATAGAGAATTTTTTTATGGCAAATTGATTCTTCTTTAGGGCCTTTTCGAATTGATGAAAAATATGCACACACTCATGAAATGCATCCCTTCTATTCTCTCTGGCTTTTTTATAACATCATGATTATTTATGAAGTACAATATATAGCTAACAAGACATACTAAATTTGAAAATATATAAATAAGATACTCATGCATAGATCTTTTATCTTCAAACACCATTGAAGTACTGATTCTCTAGGAATGGGATGCTTCATGAAGATTCATTCCTTCGATATGCAGGAATCATTAAAAAGATTAACTGAATCATGCTTCCATTTCTACAAATCATTACTTTATAAAGCATCTATAATACCAAAAACAATTCTTTCTTTCTTTCTCAATATATATATATTATATCTCCAAATAATTATCATATTATTTCATTTTTCAAATGATTGATACTCCCCACCAAGTTTACTGCAGCGATGATGGTTGAGTAACAAGCTAGTTTACTTTAGAAATAATGGCAGAACAATTAAGAAAACTGGATAACGGATGAAATCTATATAATCCAACAAATTATAAGCAAACTGAAAATTGATTCATTCTTTAGTAAATTTAGATCAGACAGTTTCGTCACTCACCTAGTCTATGATGCATACACGAACATGTGTGTCCAACACAATACGTGTCGAATACGTCGACTAGTGATTTTTCAAAAAAGTAAACGACACATCGTCGACACGTTGATTAAATTCTTCATTTGTATAGTATAAATTTAGTGTCCGAAAGGTGTCGTTATAGACAACTGTCGGACACGGACACGCTGCCCTAATTAGAGGGTCCGTGCTATAGAGCACCTAGTTGACCGGACCTTAAGTCTGTCAAGAATAAGGCTTAATCTACTGTTGTTTAGTCCAAGATAGATGTTTATAGCATTCCCTTGATGATACTATTCATGTTACGGATTAAACCATAATCCCTAACTCTCTGAACCATAGTGAACTGAAATAGGAACACTAGTTATAATTGTTCACCCTCCATACTAATGCTAATTCCACTAACTGTCACAAAATTTTAACAATAATCGAGAAAGTGGAAGATTTTACAATAGAATACTGCTGTACAAAACGTGAGCAGTAAAATCGAAAAGTCTGTACACAAATTTAAGTGATTAGACAACGTACCTACGTCGACTATTGTATGGGATGGGTCCTAGCCTATTGGCCCGTCCCCACCGCTACATCAACTAGGCCCCATATACGAACCTATGAGCCACCCAATCAACATGTACTTAGGCCACTCCTAAAAAGCTAGAGTCAATTCAAATCTAAATTTTAGCCCACCGTCGAATCTAAAAATAAATTTTGAAAGGATAAACATATCAGTCTTAGAACAATTCTTGCCAAATCTCAACTCACAAAATCACATAAATTCTTCTTGATTCAAGCTCAAAGAAAGTAACTCAAGAGAAAAAGATCAATTCAAAGGGATTAAAACTAACCAAATTCTTGTAAGAAAATGACAAATCCCCAGCAAAGAACTCGTCATCAGGCCCTCCAAAAATCCCGGCTTTTTGTTCAGATTTCTTCTCATCTTCCGAAGGAAAAAGTTCTTGGAGGGCTAATTCAGATGGGCTTCTTTTCATATCACTGCAACCAAAAACTGAAGTTTTTTTCACAACTGATTTTTTACCGTTCATATTTTTGATAAATTTGTGGGTTTCTATTTTCACTTGCTTAAATTTCAAGAATGTGTGTGTGTGTGTGTGTGTGTGT